>NC_139335.1:7465000-7587500 GCF_056507025.1 Lutjanus erythropterus
GTCATATGTATGTATGTATGGTCATATGTATGTATGTATGTATGTATGTATGGTCATATGTATGTATGTATGTATGTATGTATGTAGGTATGGTCATATGAATGTATGCATGGTCATATGTATGTATGGTCATATGTATGTATGTATGTATGTATGTATATATGTATGGTCATATGTATGCATGTATGGTCATAAGTATGTATGTATGTATGTATGTATGTATGTATGTATGGTCATATGTATGTATGTATGCATGGTCATAAGTATATATGGTCATATGTATTTATGTATGTATGTATGTATGGTCATATGTATGTATGTTTGTATGCATGGTCATATGTTTGGCCATATGTATGACTGTATGCTCATATGTATGTATGCTCATATGTATGTACATATGTATGTATGTATGCTCATATGTATGTATGTATGTATGTATGGTCACATGTATGTATGGTCACATGTATCTATGTATGCATGGTCATATGTATGTATGTATGTATGTATGCATGTATGCTCATATGTATGTATGTATGCATATATGTATGCATGGTCATATGTATGACCATATGTATGTATGTATGTATGTGTGAATGTATGTATGGTCATTTGAATGTATGCATGGTCATATGTATGCATGGTCATATGTATGTATGTATGTATGTATGTATGTATGTATGTATAGTCATATGTATGCGTGTATGTGTGTATGTATGTATGTATGTATGTATGGTCATATGTATGTATGTATGCATGGTCATAAGTATATATGGTCATATATATGTATGTATGTATTTATGTATGTATGGTCATATGTATGTATGTTTGTATGCATGGTCATATGTTTGGCCATATGTATGAATGTATGCTCATATGTATGTATGCTCATATGTATGTACATATGTATGTATGTATGCTCATATGTATGTATGTATGTATGTATGTATGGTCACATGTATGTATGGTCACATGTATCTATGTATGCATGGTGATATGTATGTATGTATGCATGCATGTATGCTCATATGTATGTATGTATGCATGTATGTATGCATGGTCATATGTATGACCATATGTATGTATGTATGTGTGCATGTATGTATGGTCATATGAATGTCTGCATGGTCATATGTATGTATGGTTGTATGTATGTATGTATGTATGTATGTATGTATGTATGTATGGTCATATGTATACATGTATGGTCATTAGTATGTATGTATGTATGTATGTATGTATGGTCATATGTATTTATGTTTGCATGGTAATAAGTATATATGGTCATATGTATGTATGTATGTATGTATGTATATATGGTCATAGGTATGTATGTATGCATGTATGTATGCATGGTCATATGTATGACCATATGTATGTATGTATGTGTGCATGTATGTATGGTCATATGAATGTCTGCATGGTCATATGTATGTATGGTTATATGTATGTATGTATGTATGTATGTATGTATGTATGGTCATATGTATACATGTATGGTCATTAGTATGTATGTATGTATGTATGTATGTATGTATGTATGGTCATATTTATTTATGTTTGCATGGTAATAAGTATATATGGTCATATGTATGTATGTATGTATGTATGTATGTATGGTCATAGGTATGTATGTTTGTATGTATGGTCATATGTTTGGCCATATGTATGAATGTATGCTCATATGTATGTATGCTCATATGTATGTACATATGTATGTATGTATGCTCATATGTATGTATGTATGTATGTATGTATGGTCACATGTATGTATGGTCACATGTATCTATGTATGCATGGTCATATGTATGTATGTATGTATGTATGCATGTATGCTCATATGTATGTATGTATGCATGTATGTATGCATGGTCATATGTATGACCATATGTATGTATGTATGTATGTGTGAATGTATGTATGGTCATTTGAATGTATGCATGGTCATATGTATGCATGGTCATATGTATGTATGTATGTATGTATGTATGTATGTATGTATGGTCATATGCATGCGTGTATGTATGTATGTATGTATGTATGTATGGTCATATGTATGTACATATGTATGTATGTATGCTCATATGTATGTATGTATGTATGTATGTATGGTCACATGTATCTATGTTTGTATGCTCATATGTATGTATGTATGTATGTATGTATGTATGTATGTATGGTCACATGTATGTATGGTCACATGTATCTATGTATGCATGGTCATATGTATGTATGTATGTATGTATGCATGTATGCTCATATGTATGTATGTATGCATGTATGTATGCATGGTCATATGTATCACCATATGTACGTATGTATGTGTGTATGTATGTATGTATGGTCATATGAATGTATGCATGGTCATATGTATGTATGGTCATATGTATGTATGTATGTATGTATGTATGTATGTATGTATGTATGGTAATAAGTATGTATGTATGTATGTATGTATGTATGTATGTATGCATGGTCATATGTATGCATGTATGCATGGTCATATGTATGTATGGTCACATGTATGTATGTATGTATGTATGTATGTATGTATGTATGTATGCTCATATGTATGTATGTATGTATGTATGTATGCTCATATGTATGTATGTATGTGTATGTATGTATGCACGGTCATATGTATATATGTATGTATGTATGTATGTATGTATGTATGGTCATATCCCTCTATGGTACACATTATGATGCCAGTGAGGGAAATGTGTTTTTATGTCTCAAAATAGACTAAATAAACATAATCTGAAGAAATTTTATTTTTATTTTTATTTTTATTTTTGGAAGTTTTTGGGGTTCGTTGCCTGTAGGCAACATTGTACCATAATGGTGCATAAGTGAAAAAGAATGTTCCTTTTCCAATTTGAACATTGTTTATTTCATAAACATATGCAAAAATATTCAATAACATCACGAAGTCACAATTCATTTTAAATTTTAAATTAAAAAGAATTCTGAAAATAATTTAAACATATATGTATGTATGTATGTATGTATGGTCATATGTATTTATGTATGGTCATATGTATGTATGTATGTATGTATGTATGTATGTATGGTCATATGTATGTATGTATGTATGTATGTATGTATGGTCATATGTATGTATGTATGTATGTATGTATGTATGTATGTATGTATGTGTGGTCATATGTATGCATGTATGGTCATAAGTATGTATGTATGTATGTATGTATGTATGTATTGTCATATGTATGTATGTATGTATGTATGGTCATAAGTATATATGGTCATACGTATGTATGTATGTATGTAGGTATCGTCATATGAATGTATGCATGGTCATATGTATGTATGGTCATATGTATGTATGTATGTATGTATGTATGTATGGTCATATGTATGTATATTGGTATGCATGGTCATATGTTTGGCCATATGTATGAATGTATGCTCCTATGTATGTATGCTCATATGTATGTACATATGTATGTATGTATGCTCATATGTATGTATGTAAGTATGTATGGTCATATGTATGTATGGTCACATGTATCTATGTATGCATGGTCATATGTATGTATGTATGTATGTATGCATGTATGCTCATATGTATGTATGTATGCATGTATGTATGAATGGTCATATGTATGACCATATGTATGTATGTATGTATGTGTGTATGTATGTATGGTCATATGAATGTATGCATGGTCATATGTATGTATGGTCATATGTATGTATGTATGTATGTATGGTCATATGTATGCATGTATGTATGTATGTATGTATGGTCATATGTATGCATGTATGGTCATAAGTATGTATGTATGTATGTATGTATGAATGTATGTATGTATGTATGTATGGTCATATGTATGTATGTATGCATGGTCATAAGTATATATGGTCATATATATGTATGTATGTATGTATGTATCGTCATATGTATGTATGTTTGTATGCATGGTCATATGTTTGGCCATATGTATGAATGTATGCTGATATGTATGTATGCTCATATGTATGTACATATGTATGTATATATGCTCATATGTATGTATGTATGTATGTATGTATGTATGTATGTATGTATGGTCACATGTATGTATGGTCACATGTATCTATGTATGCATGGTCATATGTATTTATGTAAGTATGCATGTATGCTCATATGTATGTATGTATGCATGTATGTATGCATGGTCATATATATGACCATATGTATGTATGTATGTGTGCATATATGTATGGTCATATGAATGTATGCATGGTCATATGTATGTATGGTCATATGTATGTATGTATGTATGAATATATGTATGTATGTATGTATGTATGGTCATATGTATGTATGTATGTATGTATGTATGCTCATATGTATGTATGTATGGTCATATGCATGTATGGTCATATGCATGTATGTATATATGCTCATATGTATGTATGCTCATATGTATGTATGTATGTATGTATGGTCACATGTATGTATGTATGCATGGTCATATGTATGTATGTATGTATGTATGTATGTATGCATGTATGCTCATATGTATGTATGTATGCATCGTCATATGTATGACCATATGTATGTATGTATGTGTATATGTATGTATGGTCATATGAATGTATGCATGGTCATATGTATGTATGGTCATATGTATGCATGTATGATCATAAGTATGTATGTATGTATGTATGTATGTATGCATGGTCATATGTATATATGGTCATATGTATGTATGTATGTATGGTCATATGTATGTATGGTCATATGTTTGGCCATATGTATGAATGTATGCTCATATGTATGTATGCTCATTTCAATGAGGACAGACTAAGAGTAAAAGAGAAATGGTTTATTGGCACATGCATGATATATGAAACATGAACAGTCTTTGGCGGTTAGACCCCAATGAGGTGAAACAATACGTATATATATATGGGGGTGATGAAGCTGTAGTGAAGAGAACCCCCCCGGGGTCTAGACACTGGTGGTGGTGGTGATGATGAGGTGCAAAGCAGAGACTGGTGAGGTGAAGTGGCTCTGGACTCCTGCTGCCTGGACCTGAAGGCTGGAGGAGAGGGCATCAGGGAGGATCGAGGTGAACATCTTCTGCTACCTGGGTCCAGTGACTGGAGGAGAGAGGGGTGGAGGAGGGTCGCGCGATTGACTGAATGACAACTGATGGAGCAAAGACAGAGGCGATTTAAAGATTTGGCAGCAGCAAATTGACTGGCTATCGCGACCGTGGCAAAATCTGAATGGATGGTAAAGACGAAGGTGAACGCCCACAAACAGCTGATTAGAGGGAATAGGAGGAGAGAGGCGGAGTAAAGGAAAGTTGTGAATGAAGGCAGCGTAATAGAAGGTCTTCCTGATTGAACTTACGCTGAGCTACATATGTATGTACGTATGTATGTATGTATGCTCATATGTATGTATGCTCATATGTATGTATGTATGTATGTATGTATTAATGCTCATATGTATGTATGTATGTATGCTCATATGTATGTATGTATATATGTATGTATATATGTATGCATGTATGGTCATATGTATGTATGTATGCTTATATGTATGTATGTATGTATGTATGTATGTATGTGTATGTATGTATGTACGGTCATATGTATGTATGTATGTATGTATGTATGTATGTATGTATGGTCATATCCCTCTATGGTACACATTATGATGCCAGTGAGGGAAATGTGTTTTTATGTCTCAAAATAGACTAAATAAACATAATCTGAAGAAATTTTATTTTTATTTTTATTTTTGGAAGTTTTTGGGGTTCGTTGCCTGTAGGCAACATTGTACCATAATGGTGCATAAGTGAAAAATAACGTTCCTTTTCCAATTTGAACATTGTTTATTTCATAAACATATGCAAAAATATTCAATAACATCAAGAAGTCACAATTCATTTTAAATTTTAAATTAAAAAGAATTATAAAAAGAATTTATATATGTATGTATGTATGTATGTATGTATGGTCATATGTATGTATGTATGCTCATATGTATGTATGTATGTATGTATGGTCATATGTATGTATGCATGGTCATATGTATGTATGTATTCTCATATTGTATGGTCATATGTATGTATGTATGCTCATATGTATGTATGTATGTATGTATGGTCATATGTATGTATGCATGGTCATATGTATGTATGTATGTATGTATGTATATATGCTCATATGTATGTAGAAATTTTATTTTTATTTTTGGAAGTTTTTGGGGTTCGTTGCCTGTAGGCAACATTGTACCATAATGGTGCATAAGTGAAAATGAACGTTCCTTTTCCAATTTGAACATTGTTTATTTCATAAACATATGCAAAAATATTCAATAACATCAAGAAGTCACAATTCATTTTAAATTTTAAATTAAAAAGAATTATAAAAAGAATTTATATATATATGTATGTATGTATGTATGTATGTATGGTCATATATATATATGTATGTATGTATGTATGTATGGTCATATGTATGTATGTATGTATGTATGTATGTATGTATGTATGGTCATATGTATGTATGTATGGTCATATGTATGTATGTATGGTCATATGTATGTATGTATGGTCACATGTATGAATGTATGCATGCTCATATGTATGTATGTATGTATGTATGCATGGTCATATGTATGACCATATGTATGTATGTATGTGTGTATGTATGTATGGTCATATGAATGTATGCATGCTCATATGTATGTATGGTCATATGTATGTATGTATGTATGTATGTATGTATGTATGTATGGTCATATGTATGCATGTATGGTCATAAGTATGTATGTATGTATGTATGTATGTATGGTCATATGTATGTATGCATGGTCATATGTACGTATGGTCATGTGTATGTATGTATGTATGTATGCTCATATGTATGTATGTATGTATGTATGTATGTATGTATGCTCATATGTATGTATGTATGTATTTATGCTCATATGTATGTATGCATGGTCACATGTATGTATGTATGTATGTATGCATGTATGGTCATATGTATGTATGTATGTATGTATGTATGGTCATATCCCTCTATGGTACACATTATGATGCCAGTGAGGGAAATGTGTTTTTATGTCTCAAAATAGACTAAATAAACATAATCTGAAGAAATTTTATTTTTATTTTTGGAAGTTTTTGGGGTTCGTTGCCTGTAGGCAACATTGTACCATAATGGTGCATAAGTGAAAAAGAATGTTCCTTTTCCAGTTTGAACATTGTTTATTTCATAAACATATGCAAAAATATTCAATAACATCAAGAAGTCACAATTCATTTTAAATTTTAAATTTAAAAGAATTATAAAAAGAATTCATATATATATGTATGTATGTATGTATGTATGTATGTATGTATGTATGGTCATATGTATGTATGTATGCTCATATGTATGGTCATATGTATGTATGTATGTATGTATGGTCATATGTATGTATGTTTGTATGCATGGTCATATGTTTGGCCATATGTATGAATGTATGCTCATATGTATGTACGTATGTATGTATGTATGCTCATATGTATGTATGTTCATATGTATGTATGTATGTATGCTCATATGTATGTATGTATGTATGCATGTATGGTCATATGTATGTATGTATGTATGTATGTGTATGTATGTATGTAAGGTCATATGTATGTATGTATGTATGTATGTATGTATGTATATACGTATGTATGTATGGTCATATCCCTCTATGGTACACATCATGATGCCAGTGAGGGAAATGTGTTTTTATGTCTCAAAATAGACTAAATAAACATAATCTGAAGAAATTTTATTTTTATTTTTATTTTTATTTTTGGAAGTTTTTGGGGTTTGTTGCCTGTAGGCAACATTGTACCATAATGGTGCATAAGTGAAAAAGAACGTTCCTTTTCCAGTTTGAACATTGTTTATTTCATAAACATATGCAAAAATATTCAATAACATCAAGAAGTCACAATTCATTTTAAATTTTAAATTTAAAAGAATTATAAAAAGAATTCATATATATATGTATGTATGTATGTATGTATGTATGTATGTATGTATGGTCATATGTATGTATGTATGCTCATATGTATGGTCATATGTATGTATGTATGTATGTATGGTCATATGTATGTATGTTTGTATGCATGGTCATATGTTTGGCCATATGTATGAATGTATGCTCATATGTATGTACGTATGTATGTATGTATGTATGCTCATATGTATGTATGTTCATATGTATGTATGTATGTATGCTCATATGTATGTATGTATGTATGCATGTATGGTCATATGTATGTATGTATGTATGTATGTGTATGTATGTATGTATGCACGGTCATATGTATGTATGTATGTATGTATGTATGTATGTATATACGTATGTATGTATGGTCATATCCCTCTATGGTACACATCATGATGCCAGTGAGGGAAATGTGTTTTTATGTCTCAAAATAGACTAAATAAACATAATCTGAAGAAATTTTATTTTTATTTTTATTTTTATTTTTGGAAGTTTTTGGGGTTTGTTGCCTGTAGGCAACATTGTACCATAATGGTGCATAAGTGAAAAAGAACGTTCCTTTTCCAATTTGAACATTGTTTATTTCATAAACATATGCAAAAATATTCAATAACATCAAGAAGTCACAATTCATTTTAAATTTTAAATTAAAAAGAATTATAAAAAGAATTTATATATGTACGTATGTATGTATGTATGTATGTATGTATGTATGTATGTATGTATGCTCATATGTATGTATGTATGCTCATATGTATGGTCATATGTATGTATGTATGTATGTATGGTCATATGTATGTATGTTTGTATGCATGGTCATATGTTTGGCCATATGTATGTATGTATGCTCATATGTATGTACGTATGTATGTATGTATGCTCATATGTATGTATGTATGTATGTATGTATGTTTGTATGGTCATATCCCTCTATGGTACACATTATGATGCCAGTGAGGGAAATGTGTTTTTATGTCTCAAAATAGACTAAATAAACATAATCTGAAGAAATTTTATTTTTATTTTTATTTTTATTTTTGGAAGTTTTTGGGGTTCGTTGCCTGTAGGCAACATTGTACCATAATGGTGCGTAAGTGAAAAAGAACGTTCCTTTTCCAATTTGAACATTGTTTATTTCATAAACATGCAAAAATATTCAATAACATCAAGAAGTCACAATTCATTTTAAATTTTAAATTAAAAAGAATTTAAAAAGTTTCTTGGCTAAATGTTGCCTGTAGGCAACATTGTACCATTTAGGAACAACCCATTGAAATAAATGTGTAAAGTATAAAACTTTAAACTACTTAAATCAACAAAGATAACCATTACCATAACCATTTGAAAAACAAAAACAACAAATTCCAGTGTTTGATCATCACTACTTCATTTCAGTGCATGTTTTCTGTCAGTCCCCTGTGTCTTTCCTGACATGTGTTGCCATCACTTGTGGTGTTGCTGCTCAGTTCTTATGGAACTCCATGAAGCCGTTTTTTTCAGGAGTGAAGCACAGGCAGGTGACACATTTTGTGCACTGTGATTTCACTATACCCTTACATCCAGGGTATCTGCATCTGCCCTTTTTCTCCACCCAAATAGGCCAGTGGTCGGTGTTGTGTTTGCTATAGTGATTCCATAATGGTTCACTGTTGCAGGCAACATTGCAACTTTCCATGATGGCACGTTGTTGCCTCAGGGCAACAGCTGCATTTTAACAAGTTTCCACTATTACATTAGTAAATAAGTTGCATGAAACTATCAAAACTTAAAGTTTACTCACCTATTAGTGTGAAGACATTTTTTTTCAGGTGGAAAAGGGACAAAAAATAACTTTTTGAGAGTCTTTTTTTTGCAGCAAGATAGCAGAGCTGTCTCCTTAGAAAAAGCCCGCCAAGAAGGGTTTCAAAATCGCTTCCTGGAGGTCATGTGACAACTTAAAGCATTGTCAATGGTTCCCTATGGTTTTACCTCTTTTTTAAAGTATTGCATCATTTAAAGGGATGCATTGTGGAGATGTGACACGGCAAAAATTGGTTTGTTGCCTGAGGGCAACATGGTACCATAGAGGGTTAAAATGTAGGGAGTAAAAGTAAAAAGTTGTCAGAAAAATAAGTACCCAAGTAAAGTACAGATACCTGAAAAATCTTCTTAAGGACAGTAACAATATATTTGTACTTAATTACTTCTCACCTCAATTTTTTTCCACAGACAGTTCTGACAGGAGAACACAGTGACAACTTGCAGGATCCTCCTCCTCGCTGTCAAAACTCAGGAACATAAAATGAACATCACTGTGTACTGTCACAGTCCAAATGTGTGATACAATAACTGAACCATTTTGACTGCAGTAATATCAGCCCGGTGCCTCACTTCTAGTCATTAAAAAGAACATGATGGAAATGAGATGGTACATGATAGCACCCTGTGGGGAAACAAAGGTGAGTGTAATATCATTTCATAAATGTTCCACTTGAGGTTTTCTCATTATCTTGCATTAACCTCTCCAGTCAACATGCCCGTATGGAGCTAGCACATCATTTCCTCTGCTGAAAGCAACGTCCCTGACCTTGTCTGACTGGCATTGTTTTCACTACAATTCCCAAACTGGTTTATAGGAGAGCCACTGTACAAATTTGACTGTTTTGGTGGACACAGGCTGAGTTGTGCTGACAAGGATTAATTTTTAAACCTGATTAAATCATGGTTTAACTTTAAATGATGTTGCAGAAAACTTTTAAATCAGCTTAAAATGAAAGATTGAATTTAAACTTCTCTTCAGCCCTCAGTTAACTTTTCAGTCTAAACCGAGATTAAATTTAATTCTGGTGCAACAACATCTTAAAATATGATCCAGTATAACTTTACATTTACACTTCAGGTGGTTTAACTTTTAAAAGGGCAAGCTTTTAGAGATGACTCAGCAAAATAATTAATAAATAACCAACCTTTTTGGCTAGCTTTTTCTTATTTTTTTAGCTAGCTGACAAAGAATGCAACATTTTGTTAAGAAATACAGAGTAGTAAAAAGTCAATGGTCTCCCCTCCCTCTTTTTCTAGGTCCTGACAATAATCAAACTGAACTCATTACTGAATTTATTTTAATTTGGGATAAGCAAGCATTCCCATCTTTATTAAACTCTATTTAATTTCAGTTTACCTTACTGAACTTGGATTTACCAAACTGAGATTAGTTTTTCATTGTGCAACAGAGCTTTGCTTAATTTAAAATCTGTATTTATTCATTTTAAACCTAGTTTTGCTCAACTCTGATTAGAACTAACTGTGGATTATATAATCATTAGACCTGTTTTCAAATAATTTTCTTGGATACATGGACACAAAACTGGTCCGGTTTTATAGCGCTGCATTGATGAGTCTCGTGTCTGTTTAGGGGTTTAAAAAACAACACAAAAACTAACACATTTAATCAGTTGTCAGCATAAACTGCACCCCAGCATCCCCAGTAATCAGCGAAACACTGTCACAGTGGGGGATGGATATGCTGCTCATGAATATTTCACTTCCGTTCGCTCTGTATTTGAAGTTTGTTAGCATCAAAAGTCATCACGTGTGCTGTTGAAGGCAGTTCATTGCATGACAGTTGACAATTTTGCCCACTGCCTGACTGGCTTTTAATCTTGTATGAATGAATTAGTATCAGTGTTTTTCTTTCAAGGGAGATAAAAGAGTACATTTTAAATTTACATAAACGCACCACGAAGCTTTTGAAGCTTTTATCCAAAGTAATTTACAAGTGCATCCAACCTCCAAAGAAAGCAGTGCTAGATGTCATCAAAAACTGTTTCTCCGTCAAAGAGTGTGTTCACTGTAGGCTACATCACAAATTCACACAGATTTTTTTTTTTTAATGAGCGTTAACAGGGTGCCAGTGTGGGTTACGACATGTGGCAATTTTAGTTATTTATAATTATTATTATTCATTAGCTGTATCAAAAACCATATTAATTGGTATATTATGCCATGCCTTATCAGATCATATGAATCCCTAATCCCTTTGTGAATGTTTTGTCCACATTATTTACATATTTGCTGCTTGTTAGTGGACAAAATATTGAAACAGCAGTGTCTCTTTTAATTGTCTGTCTTGACTATCTGGCACAAGTGTTGATATTAATAAAGTCAGTAACTGCAGCTCATTATAAGGGTGATTATTAGGCCGACAAGTAATAAAAGTGACATCAGTGTTTATAATCGTTGCATTAATGAAGAGCTGTTTTCTGATGTAGACCCCAGTCTACTCTGCTACAGATGTCAAAACCAACATGATAGTAAACTCAGCACTTAAATATAATAAGTAAAGAAAAACTTAGGCAGGCAATGCAAACAAGTGGTGTCAAGACAACAAACACATTTATGCCAGATGCAACAAATTGCACTTCTTTAAAGATTGCTGTAACTACAGATAAGTTACAGTCAGGGATCCTAAGGTTACTGATCTGTGAACACATTGATATTACCCTTAAAACGAAGCACAATGAGAATGTCCTCCTTGTTTAGCTGGAAGATCAGAGACATCTGCTGGTCATGAAACACACTGCAATGTAAACTGCCTGTCAGTGACTGGGGTTGGGTTTATTTTAACTTTTAAGAGAAAATGAATCAAATGTGAAAGACAAGAAACTGTCGAGATTTAATGACAGAAATGCTCACTTAAGGGTGAAATTCTGCTCTTTTCATGTAGCTGTCCTGTTTGTACTGATGGAAAATGTAATAAATTGAAGCAACAAAGCGAGTTTTCCTGCTACAAAGTCTTTAGTTCTCCCTGCATCCACTGGATTTAAGCTTTCCAGACTCCTCCTCTGTGTAGCTATTTGGCATGCAAAATGAGTATTTCTGTCTTCTAACGCTATATTTTGGGCAGCTCACCCCCACAATGCATTCTGGTACACGTAGGCACTGCTGCATGGCTATATTTACCATCAACACTGATTGAAAACACATGAAAAGTGCAAAATTTTCCCTTTAAGTTGGATGTGAGGTTTTCGGCCATTAAACCCCCAACTGTTTCTTGCCTTTCCAATGTGAGGAGGTTAGAAATCTGATGATTCACCAAATTTGTCCTAGTTAGGTCACAACTCGAAGGGATGTACTGCTGTGGTGCCTTAACAGTTTCACATTTACACAATTAAATAAAAGCTGTGCTGTGTTTAATTTCTTCATTAATTTCAGCACAAAACAAAAAAAGTCTGGTTAGGCACAGAAAAAAAGATTTAATTTGTTTACAAAACATGCAAACAAATATCAAGTGAACACATTTAATGTATATTAATACATAAAACCTTGATATTCACAACAAAAGTTGCATGTATGATACATAGTGTTGATAGACTCTGGCACAAACACGTGAATATTCAAGACAATATCAACAAATGTCCCCTTTTCAATTACACAAAAAGTAAAAGCTGCACATAATTTGACTCATGTTGCACTCTGAATAAACAGCTCAATGGTGGGCTAATGACAAAAAATATACACCAGTTTCAACTTCAGCAGTAACTGATTGTGATGGGTCATGTTGTTTATGCTTCAGCGTTTTCCTATGAAGAGTGCTCTGTGTTTCATGTGTCCCAACCAGAAAAAAGTAGCACCTGAGCCTGCAGAAACTGTCTTTCATCTGAACATCTTTCATCTCATATTCAAATTTCTAATACAGAAGGCAATATGTGGTAAGGAATGTCAATCATTCACTCTACAACGTCCAACAGCAAATCTCAGCAAGGAACAAATACAGTGTAACAAATATCCAGATTTGCACAGTAACTGTATATCATCAATAATGTATCAATACAATCCCTTCACCCATCATTTCTTTTACAGCAGTTGTGTGATGCAATAATTAGGAAACATGAGTGTCTGCTGCCATTCCTGATTCAGTCGGTGTACATGTAGTGCACATGTAAATAAAATAGTAGCCGTTGTACACGTGTGCTAGGTCCTAATTTATCTATACAGTGAGCACCATTAGCCTGATATCTTAAAACTCAGTTAACCCCTAAATCAAAAAATAAATCATATTTTTCTCTAGACTGTAGTGATATTTATCCATCTAGAATTGCTGAGTTTTGGGGACATATGGATTATGAAGATGTCTGCCTTCTCTCCAATATAATGGGAGTAAATTGCACTCTGCTTGTGATGCTCGAAGCACCAAGACATGCATTTGAAAAATTAAAAAACACGTGTCTCCTTACAAAAATCATGACCCCGTTACGATACAAATGAACACGATGTTTGTTGATATCGTGTCCATTTATGTCAGCTCTTAAAATGACACAGACATGCCATTGGAATTCTAAAATAAAGGCATATCTTAAAGATAATGATAGAGAAAGATTCGGATATATTCTACCAAAGAAAAAAAGTAAGTCCTCCATGAAACTGCTCACAACAAGGTCTGTGGATTATCTTGAGCAACCAGGTCAAGATTCTTGGAAAGAGAAATGGCTTTGAAGTTTTTAAAACTCTGCAACTCACACCAAAATAATCTAGATGGATAAAAAGCACTACAGGCCAGGGGGAAATGTGTTCTTTTGACTTGGGTTAATTATCCCTTTAAAACTTTGTTTAAGTATAAACTGAGATCAAAATGTTGATTGTCAGTAGTTCAAAAATGATATCATGTAGGTCTAAATATGTTTATGTTCACAACTGTAACTGTAAAGAATGTGGATGAATAGTTTGACCATGATCCAACCTAAAAAAAATGGCAAATACAAACAAAAACACTTTGCATCCTTCATTTTTTTGGCTAATATGGCAAAAGATCAGCAAGTTCACTCAGTTATAAGAAAAGTATAATTATTTCTCCAAAACATCAAATATGGATGCTATACCAACACCAACAGTACTCACTGTATATAAATATACATACAATCATCCTGCCTTTTCTCTCACCATCATTTCTCAACATTCAAACCAACTCCTACTACCTCAATCCTTCATAATATCAAAATGTTTCTTTAGCAAAACAGAGTTCCCTTTGACACACCACTTCTCCCTTTTTCCTCCCTCTTTAACATGACATCATGAGGTCTGGTCATTCAGCTGTCTGTAGACCCGCTGCCCTTATTCTTGTTACGACTGAGTGGGAAAGTGGACTTGCTCTGTGGCTGGGTCATTTTACTAGCCAGGTAGACAAAGGGCTCGATGAGCGTGCGCCGGTCCACCACAGACACCTCCCACAGACGCACCTTCTCGTTTTTCGCCCAGTTCTGGGCCATGTTAGAGTCAACTCTCCTCTCGTCCTGCTTGTCCAGCTTGTTACCCAGAACAACAATGGTCACCTGTGGATCAGGATCATCGCGTTAGCCCCATGCCGGTGTGAGGAAACAACATCCAAATGGATAATTTACACAGGGAGGGTTCCTATATCTTTTGCGAAGTAATTTTCCAGCTGCAAGGTGCAATTATAATAGAATTCTTTTCACTGTCAATTAATCTGTAGATTGATTTAGTAAAACTGTTCTGAGTTCCCTAGATTGATCCCATTTAATTATCCCAGCCTCCCAAGCACATAAATGGGTTCAGTCCTCACCTCTTTCTTGTCTCTGTGACGGTCAATGTCCTTCTTGAGGGCCTCCATCCGCTTAAAAGACTCCTTACTGTCAATGCTGTAGACAAGTACAAAACCATCTGCAAAAGTGTAGTAATGTCGAGGAAACTCCATTCCATCCCGGAGACCGCGGGTGTCATAGAAGCGGACCTGTTCTCGTGTGCCACGGTCAGTTTCTATGGATCCAATGTAGATATCCTCCAGGGTCTCCATGGGCTCTGAACCTATCAGTGAAACAAAGACAAGTGTATATGGTGTGATATACTGTGCAACTTTTAAGACAATTACTTGAAATTAATATATTTTGAGCAATTTTATATGCCCTTACTTGAAACAAATAGCAATACACTGTGTATGACAGGGTGTATCATGTCAGTAATAGTGATATAAGTTCCATAATATTTAATTCCAAGTTAACAATAGAAACTGGCATGTAGTAAGATGTATAATATGAATTCACAAAACTTGAAAAGACCCTGTCATGGTATTTTATTCTTCTAGGGTCTTATCACTAGGTCTGTGTCACCCAGTGTGTTATCTTATGCTATCAGCTGTTCACAGTAAGTTCTGGCTGCTCCTTTAAGTGCCAGAGTGAACATGAAGCAGCAGCCAAAATCAGATTACAGTGCATGCACAAAAGACCAATAACACAGACTTCATATGCAGCACACTGTCTTATGAAAGTGAATATGGAGGCCATTAAAGTCAGCATTTATTGTTTCATTTTTAAGTTGATGTGCAGCGGAAGTCAGCAAATTCATGAACTGACAATTCCAGGGTGTCAACTTTTTTAACTACATCTGTCTCCACCTCTCCACAAGAGTCTCGCAGCAAGACACTTCAGCCATAAAAGTCACATGAATGACGTAACATGACATGAATGTCATATGACTGTTCATACTGAGGTCGCACTGCAAAAAAAAAAGACCTGTACCTGATTTAGGAAAGTGGCCCAAATCAGAATTGTTTTTCAGAAAACTCTAATGCCTTTAAATGTACCACTAATGGCTATCAAACATTTTAAACATGTAATGTCAGTAATTACACAGAGAATAAGAAACCTGTAACACACTAATGACAACTGTATGCACAATGCACCAAAGGCTGCTCAGTAGTAGCATTAACTCATGGAACTAATCAATTCAAAAACATGTAACGTTTTACATTACTATATTTACATGTATACACAGATAGTATTATTATATAACAAAACGTATACCTGCCACATGATTGGCATACAGCAGTTGTTCCAAAACAGCCGTTTTACCAACTGCACCCTGGCCACACACGACCACTTTACAGCTTTTGCCCATGACTCACTCGCAGGTCAGAAAATCTGTTTTTCGGAGAAAATACACAGATGAAAAACTGTTGAATCAAACGCTTTATTCACGTTACAGTGGCATAACATAACATAGCACAGTACCGCACATGCGTTTTGATAACGTTGCTTACATTTCATCTGAATCTGTTATTGTTAAACACATTATAAATATGAAGATTTATGAAAAAACGTACGTTTTCCAGATAACAGTAGCTAGCTGAGTAGGCAATGCTAACGTCTCTATAGTAAGAAATAGAGATAGCTTAGCATTAGCTTTCGGTGAGATACAGAGCCGCGATTTCGCATACCAACTGACTAATAATACCTGAAACTGACTAAGACGGTTAAAACTCATGTCCTCAAAAACATATGCGCTGATATTGCTTAGCTGTGGGTAAATATGTAGTCAGTATGAGAATAATTTATACTTGCAAGCGAGCAGCTTTCCTTACCTAGCTGACTACTTCCTGTTTACAGTGTACGTAACTCCCGCAATATGAAACCCCGCCCCCTCCTCATTGACGGCAAAATGGCGACGGAGAGCTGTGATGCTGTGAATATGGACCCTGACATGGAAATGCTCAGCGACGAAGAATTAGAAAGGTAACGTTAATACAAATTAAGTCTGTGTTGTCAGCGGTTGAATTGCGTCTGTAATGAAGTCTCATATTGACTTGTGTACTCACAAGTCGTTGCCATTGTGATTTTCTCGTCGTACAATGAAAGCTAAGTAGCGCGCTGCCGTGTTTAGCTTGCTTGTCCTCCTGTTAGCTAGCTCCTGTGCTGGATTTCTAGGCTGCAGTCAGCCACATTGTGATTTCTATATACAACTGTCGTTGTCTGTCGAGTGTTAAAAGTTGACTGGGCCAGGAGTAGTGCATTCACATTATTGATATATTCAAAGTGTGACATTAACGTTAGCTGGCGAACTAAGTTCATGTTAGTTAATGGCACCATTCACTCACTGTGTGGTCGTGATGTAAAACATGAAAGGCTTCCAAAAAAAGTCATGGCAGTGGCCCACAGCATGGTGTCATATATTCCTGGCTCTGCACGCAGTCCGCTTCACAAAATAGCTACGTGCTTGATTGGAGTAGACACTTCTGCCCCTGCTAGTTTGGCTCTTTCTATGTTTAGCTAACTCGGGCCAGCAAGATGCACACTTAACTACTGTCCTGGACAAGCCCACTTTACACGCGTGTGAATTTTAAACAATAATGTTTATGAAGTCATTTGTAAAACAAACCTATCTAATAATTATAAAAACAATAACAACAATAATAATCGATATTTATACAGCACACTCCTTAACTGACTGCATTATTAATGTATCCTGACTGTGCAATAGCAGTATTCACGCAGGTATAGTTTGATTTCATGCTGTGCAATACCAGTATTAAACTTAGGTGTGTTGTCATTTAGGCCTGGTCGGTATAGCTGAAAAACCTGCCATGATAGTGAAATTTGATGTCGGACGATCCTCTTATATTGATCCTTTTGTATTTTACCTTTTGTTTATGTTGCTTGTTTACTTATACACTTCACAGCAGTAACACTTAACATGTCTCTGTTGGACTAATTAAGGATTATTTTATCTGATCTTATCTAATCTTATCTTAAATAAGTATAGTTAGTGCTGGCTATCATTCAGAAACTTACAATACCAGTACCCATAAAGCGATACCTATACCAAAGGAGTACTTCATTCTGTACATGTTTGAAAAGGATCTTCTTTAGGAAGAATACTTACAGAGATTGGCTGCAAGTCAAGTCATATAAATAGCCATGTTTTTCCCAGATCTAGGTACTAAAAGGATTGAATGCTGGTATTGTTTGACTGGAGAAGCTTCAATACTACTTGGAACTGGGTTATTTCAATTTATACCTTAAGGCAATGAGTACAGATACCCAGTCCAAAGTATAGTACAGTCATGCTCTGTATAAAACTGCATTCATCTGTCTGCAAATTTTGGTTTTAACCTTCCTTTCTGTCTTACTGCCCACCTTTACACAGGGAAGCGGAAGGTTTCAAAGAGCAAGGGAATGCCTTTTATATCAAGAAGGATTATGCAGAAGCATTCAATTATTACACCAAGGCCATAGGTAATTATACCTAAATAATCTGGGTCAGTTTTCCTGTTAGTTGATGGGGTGATGTTGATTTTTCTTTTTGGATAAGAAATAAAAGTTTGAATTCTGTCTGTCTGTCCTTGATATGATATTAACAACTTGTCTTTTCAAACAGACATGTGTCCGAAGAATGCAAGTTACTATGGAAACCGGGCGGCCACGCTAATGATGTTGTGTCGGTACAGAGAGGCTTTAGAGGATTCCCAGCAGGCAGTGCGACTAGATAACTCCTTCATGAAGGCAAGTTGTGTCAAACAGACATTAAATGTTACATTCTAAAGGGGAAGAAAGTTTTTTGTGTTCTGGGTGTTACTTTATTATTTTATTTTCCCGTATATACACAGCGTGTTCCTGCCTCCACTGGTAATGCAAATTTATGCAATTTTATGCAGATTTATCCAAATAACAATGTGTAATTATAAGGTTTCCTACTGGAGCTGCAACGATTAATCGATTATTAATTCACTATTAAATTAACTCGCAGCTATTTTGATGAGTGATTAATCATTTTGACTGTATTTTTTTGATTAAAAAAAATGTTAATTTCTGTTACTGTGTTAAAAGAAAATCCCATTATGTGTTAGCATCGAGCAAATTGACTACTAATAATTTAAAAATCGATTAAGCAATCCAAAAATCAACTCAGGAGTCATTAAAAGAGTCACAGTACTTCAGATAATCTTTTTCTTTTTTTTTTTTAATTGTCCCACCCATACACAGTGCCCAACTGATTTCAGCAAGGGTGGGAATTCACTTCAGTCTGTGAACTGTCTGTCTTTCACCCACAGGGTCATCTGCGAGAGGGGAAGTGCCACCTGTCTCTTGGCAATGCAATGGCTGCCAGCCGCTGTTTCCAGAAGGTTCTGGAGCTTGAGCCAGACAACAGCCAGGCCCAGCAGGAGGTGAGTCAGCCTCAGTTTGAGAGAGCATGATCTGACAACTTGGACATGATTATCCACTATCAGATAAGCTTTTGGCCAAGCGAGTGTAAATAAAGTGAAAAAGTCTGGTACTGAGCGGTTTAAGGGGAGATCAACCAGAGTTACTGTTAATTCTCAGTGAGAAAGCCAGGAGGCAAATTTTAGTGTTGTTCACAGAGTACTGCTGCTTGCATTGACCTGGTTTTTACAAGCACTACACATGACACACAAGAGAGGCCAGTGGTAGCTACAGAGAAATAAATTGCCTACTACGGGTCTTTGACATTTTTACTGAATACCAAAAATTCCTTTGTCAGGTGAAGAATGCAGAATCCATCCTTGAATATGAGAGAATGGCAGAGATTGGATTTGAGAAGAGAGACTTCCGGATGGTAAGCCACACAGTAATTACACTCTTAGTTCATTTTGTCAGTAGTATGGCATGTCACCAATAACAGACATGTCAAAGAACACAGACTACAAGTGTGCTGTTTTTGTGTTTAGGTTGTTTTTTGCATGGACCGTGCCTTGGAGTCTGCCTCAGCCTGTCACCGGTTCAAGATACTGAAGGCAGAGTGCTTAGCGCTGCTGGGACGCTACCCTGAGGCTCAGTCTGTAGCCAGGTTAGACAGCATATTGGATTAATACTTTGATTCACTTAATGCTTTGACATTATTGGTATTTGTCACATTGAGGGCAGGGTGAAAGCAAACACTGGTGTGTGTATGTCATACCAACTCAAAACAGTTCTCATTCTGACGTATTAGCAAAATGCCAGCCTCAACAAATGAGTAATCCTAAACATTAGGAATGCACAATATGGATTTTTTTCAGTCGATACAGCAACCAATAATTACCTGCTTCTCATGGCTGATACGGATGAGATAACCAATAATTGCATATTTTTGTATTTTAAAAAAAAACAAGTTCATATAACCTGTAGTTTATGCACATTTAAGGGGAAGGAAAGGATCAGATGTTGAGAGCAAAAAGTGATTATTTAATATTCCATAGCTCTGACCTAACAAGAGTTGCTATAGTTCTATCAAAAAACATATACTTTGGTTTCATAGAGCATTTTACCTAAGAATTCAAATGAAATGTTTGGGCATAATCTGTCAAGTCAGATATTGATATAGCTGATGTCTATCACCTATAATTTCATTTTCAGAATAATAAGTATAATAGAAATTTCATATTATCAGCAGATAATTTATCACTCCTTATATTTAGCACCATTCCAACTGTATACCAGAGCTCTGTAGAAATGGGAATATCATGATATGACTTGAAAGAACCAATATAAAAATTAAGATCTTAAATTTCAGACACTGACTGCACAAGGTTAACTATTATTTACTGAGCCGTTTAATCTTTTACATCTCATTTGCCTTGAAAATTATGCGTCTCTGGGGAGTGCCTTCAGGAACTGCATGGCACTTGTTCTGTTTACAGAGAGATGTGGAAAGACATTCTCACATTTTGAAGCAGGAAATGAATAACTTTGGTTGGTGTTCTCCTTCCATTACTGATATGTCTGTCCTGGCTTTTACTGTCAGTTGCTGCCTGCCTTACTGTCTCATCACTGAAGGGAAGCCTTGATTCACACAGTAAACTGTAGTGTCCAGGTGTGAACTAAAACTTAGATGATGATACAAAGTGTAGTGGCTATTTTTGCTGTCATTTCAGTCTTGTTTCTGTTTTGTACAATATATATGCTTCATTTTAACATTAATGTTAACTATTTGCTCCAATTTAGTGATATTCTGCGAATGGACTCCACTAATGCAGATGCGCTGTACGTGCGCGGTCTTTGTCTGTACTATGAGGACTGCATTGACAAGGCTGTCCAGTTCTTTGTCCAGGCTCTGCGTATGGCTCCTGACCATGACAAGGCTCGGCTTGCATGCAGAGTGAGTAATTCAGTACAAGAGTTTCATAAATCAAACCAACTTTTTTGTTAATACCTTTAAATATGACCATTACAAAATTATAAATTATGTTTTCCTCCAAAAGTGACTGTTAGCTTAGAAAAATTGATAAAATAAAAGATTGTGGTGTTTTCTCATTCATCTTAAGTGTGGTTGACATTACTGTTAATGTCAGCCAGAGGAGCTTTTAAGGTTTTCCTATACGTTATCTTTCCAGAATGCCAAAGCACTAAAAGCCAAGAAGGAGGAGGGGAACAAGGCATTCAAGGAAGGAAACTTTGAGGCAGCTTATGAGCTGTACTCTGAGGCACTAACAATAGACCCCAACAACATCAAGACCAACGCCAAGCTGTACTGTAATAGGGCCACTGTTGGATCTAAGGTGAGGAATATATACAGCAGATGCACCACTGGTTCCATCAACATCTGATAAATTGTTTTGGGTGGTCAACTGTAGAATGTATCCAAATCCATTTTCTGGGCACTTTGTCTTTGACAACAGGTCAGCAAATATTGCTACAACACTGACAAAATACAGGAAAGGTGGAAACAAAGGAAATAGGATAGAGGAAGCGACTTGTGTGTTACATGAAGAGAACTATGCATTTGACATGATGTGGGACCGAGATAGTCTTGATGTCGGTAGCTGAATCCTCTGCTTGTTGTAGTCATATATTGATATAATCACATACAAGTCATCATCCATTCATAACACACATACACCCTCATTTAATCATAGGTTGAGGTATGTCTATTGCTGAGAACAGAGGGCTGAGGACATGCTAAGAATAGAGTTTGTTCATTGGTGCAAAATTTGCAGCTGTGCATTGCTATGTTTCTTGTTTCGTAGCTACTGTTGTGAAGTGGACACAGTGTGGTTACATTTAAGGCCAAAAGCTGCTTGGTTAGGTTTAGAAAAAAGATGCACTTGGTTAAGTTTGGGCACCAAAACTATTTAGTTAGGTCCAGGGCCAGATACCTCAATGGATGTTGCAACAATATTATAGTGATGACTACTGGTAAATATTAAAATATTTAGGTTTTTGATAAATAATCATCAGTAATGTGGATATTAATGATAAAGTGCATAAAGGTGTCATTCTCCTACTCTCTCTCCCTTTTTCCTGTCATATTGTCTGCTGTCCTATAAATGAACTGCATAAAAGCCCCAGAGAAATATAAAAATAAATAAGTATGTTAATTTCATAGTTTCCAAGTGTGGTAAGCAAAAGACAAAGGAGGTCAGAATGGATGCATGGGTCAAACACAGGAGACCTGGGTTAGTTTCCCATGTGAAGCCAATTTGTTAAAACCAAACCATGATTTCTCTCTCTGTTCCTCCATTCAAATCTACTGCATGTAGAACCAGTCTCATTGCATTTTTTTGCATAATAATCAGGTACCGTTAACGTGTTCTCACCCTGCAGCGTGGCAATAACCGTTCTCATCCCAGCTCTCTGATAGTATGAAGTTTTGTTTCTTTTTTTGTGCATTTGCCATGTTGCGCTGTCTTCTGTCGTGTTATGAGAACGAGACCGCTACTTTTCTTTCTCTAACTCTGCCTCACATAATCACAATTTTTTCTTTTTCCCTGAAAGCTGAAAAAACTAGAACAGGCCGTTGAAGACTGCACGAAGGCCATTAAACTGGATGAGACCTATATCAAGGCCTATCTACGGAGAGCACAGTGGTATGTCCAGGTTTTCTGACTTGGTTGTTAATAGAGATAGCAAGTTATAATATATTTGGTTTTCAGATATCATTATCTTGTCCTATTGTTCAAACGAGTTAAAGAAACAGTAATACACTTTTTGTGCATATTTGGCTGCAGCTACATGGACACAGAGCAGTATGAAGAGGCAGTGCGAGACTATGAGAAGGTTTACCAGACAGAGAAGACAAAAGGTGAGAACCAAACTCCTCTGTTGTGGCTGAGCTGACACAGCTTTTCAACACGGATGTTTCCTCCTTATTGTCCCCTTATTATTTCTCGACCCGTTTTGTCTTTTTCACTCTCTAGAACACAAGCACCTCCTGAAAAATGCGCAGCTGGAGTTGAAGAAAAGCAAGCGGAAAGATTACTACAAAGTTCTTGGGGTGGATAAGAATGCCACAGAAGAGGAGATCAAGAAAGCTTACCGCAAACGGGCACTTTTACATCACCCAGGTACTTTGAGTGATAATTCAGATTTTTTGCAGTGCAGCTGAATGATGTATCCATAGCCAGAGTATGGCTGCCCCCTGAAAGTCTTATGTTCAAATCATTAGTTGGTGTCCCCTCAGTCGACGGAGATTCTTCCATGTGAGCTTTTTTTTCCTTTGCAGTCAGAGTGCATTATAAAAACAGGATAAAACAAAAAGAAGCTTACAAAAATAAACAGGGAGAACATTTTAGTGAGGAATTATGGATTATGAAACGAGTTGGTAAACTCTAAGTCACCACAAACTACAAACCTAACTGTGATGGAAGCAGAGAAGAGTGACAGAAATAGAGCAGAGGTGATGCACTGTCAGCCACTTCATCAGAGCTCACTTTGCTTGCTTTACTGTGGGTAACACACTGACCATAAGTACCTCATACAAGCTCAAAAAACCTAAACAAAAAAATCCTCCAACAAAATAATCATTGTGCAATTCTTTATAATACTATATACAACTATCTCTTGGCTCAGTGACGTTTGTGGTGTTTATATCTCTTTCCTCTGCTTCCCTTCAGACCGTCACAGCGGGGCGAGTCCTGAGGTTCAGAAGGAGGAGGAGAAGAAGTTTAAGGAGGTGGGCGAGGCTTTCAGCGTGCTTTCAGACGCAAAGAAGAAGTCTCGCTACGATAGTGGTCAGGATCTGGAGGACGACGGCATGAACATGGGAGGTCAGCACCTGGACAAACTGGGGGGTGGGAGGTTTCAAGGGTGAATAGGACCTTCTTATTATAAAACAGCGGCTCTCTGTGCTGATATTGATTGTTTTTGTCTCCACCAGATTTTGATGCCAACAACATTTTCAAGGCATTCTTTGGAGGCCCAGGAGGTTTTAGTTTTGAAGGTACTTTGTGCATAAAGTTGAGAAACTATGCTTTTCTACAGTTAGTCAGCCATTCATATTTAAAGAATACATGAGTTATTGACTTGTTTGTTGTTTGTTTCAGCATCTGGACCAGGAAATTTCTTCTTCCAGTTCGGTTAATTGGAGGATTCGTCTACCTTAACAGTTACTACATCAGGACTTTTCAACAATGTCAACCCCCCGACCCACCATCCATATTTAATGACTGACTGATTGCAAGTCAGACTCTTGTCTATGCCATTGACTGAATGAATGCAACCCAATGACCACATGCAACAAACGATTTAAAGCCCGTATAGCAAGGACGCCAAGATGGCTCAGACTGAGTTGATAGTGTTACTGGTTTTGGATTTGGTTTTCTTCTTTCCAGAATGAAACTTGAATGCAAGTCAGTAATGGCTAAACAACCCTGGTCCAAATATGTCTCTCGATTTTTGAGATAGGAGAGATTGTGCAGCTATTGTATTAGAGCTTTTAGGGATCCATGCAGGAAGTGACATCCTGGGGAAACTCTTGAGATGCAACTGAGCATTGAGCAAGCTATTATCCGGCTCCTCTCAACTTACTGCTGAGCTGGTATTCTCTGCATGAAAGTTAATAACTTGCTTAATGATTTCTGAAGAAAATCACTGAGCAAGTGGCACCTCCCCCCCGTTTTTGAAGAATCTGTCAGACAGACAGTTGGCTGCTACGAATTCGCACTGGAAACTGCCTCCTTGTCATAAGCCAATAGATACACTTGAGCATTTTTTTTTAATTCTCAACAGCTGGAGCCTAGACGTACACACACAGTACAGCTGAAGCACGCTAGAAAGATGGCAGTGCAGACAGCTGTGCTGGCTTTTTTGCCAGCAAGTCCCCCTCCCGCTTGTTGTCACAGGTTTTGTGTTGATGTTGCCATTCACAGATTGTTGCATTGTACATTTTACTGGAATGTAAAGTGTTGATTTGTGATGATAGTTGATTATTTTTTTTCCATTTTTTTTATTTTGATATGTATATTTATTGTAAATTTGCTGTCTGATAGAACCATCTGTGTAAGATGAGGACACTTTTCTGTTACGCAACAGTTTTAAAGAGACACCAATTATGAGCATCCTTTTGGCACAAAATTCAGGAAGTGAATTGTTTTGCTTGGTCTGCATGAAATATTACATATAAATAGATTGTGCTCTGTGTGTTTTTTGACTGTGATGCAAGCTGCCTAATTTTACCCAATGCAACAGATATGTTTAAGAATAGAACAAATATCACGTGATATGTGTTTGCTATTGTCTAAGGAGGTAAGGCGACACTGTGATGATGGAAACCTGGTCATGTTCAGTTAACTTCCTGATGAGTGTCTTTTTCTCTCGATGTGCTTCATGAAGAAAAGTGTCCCCATCTTTACTCTCTTTATTTTTGCCCTTATGGTGAAACCATCCTCTCTTTACCCTTGAAAAGTACCAGCCATGTCAATAAAGTTGGCCTCCTCTGGGTTTCCCCAAAACTGTTGATTTTCTTTAGTTTTGGAGCCATATTAGTCGCACTTTATTTTACAGTGCAGTAAAAAGAAGCAACAAGCTATACTTTATATCAAATTAGACAGAATCTGTTGTTAATTAGACCTTAAATGGTTATAATGAGTGGTCTCTAAATTTAAGCAGATCTTATGTTAAATACAACGCTGCCACATTACAAAAACAATTTGTTAAATGTGTACAATACAGAAACAGTGCCTACAAATCTCGCGAGATTTTTGCAAATTCTGGGTTCCTCTCTCGCTGTTAGTGTGGTTGCTAGGATACATGTAGACTGTAGTTTGGAGACGTTACCACAGAACTGGTCAAACCAAACCGTCTGCTAGTGTTCTTATGAACAAAATTTAGGTCTAAACATGTCAGATGAAAAACCAAAGGGTACATTTTCCTCTCTAAAGGCCACTGGAGATTGGCTGTACCGTAAAGGAGAGTATAAAAAGGCCATAGAGAGCTACACAACGGTAGGTAGTTAACTTGGTTAGCTAGTCATAGTAAACCTAATATAACAAATATAACGCTAGACGGCACGTTGTACAAACTGAAGCTCAGCATCCTGTAGTGGTAACTACAGAACATTTAGGAACTGCAGTACTTTATGTGAGATTGTCAGTACAATTTTCAAAAGCACACAGGAGTGATTTGTGGTGGTCTTCGTTTAGGCACTGACTTTAATGCCGGATGACAAGACCTGCTATGTTGGCCGATCCAGGTGTTACCTGAATCTGGGGCAGCCTGAAGACGCTTTAGATGACGCAGAGGCTTCACTCAAAGGGGACAAGACATATTTCGAGGTAAACAGTAGGTTATAGTAATGTTGGAGCCTTTCACTGTTAGGACGATAAGATGAATAAATTGTTGTTTTTATATACTAAATCGGATGTTTTCAAATGGTAGGCTGTCAGGCGAGGTGTAGTGAATTAAGATTTAAAAAATATAAGGATTATATTAGTTATTTCACTGCTAATCAATTTCGTTAACGAGATAGCTCAGAGATACAGTATGTAACTATTCTGTTCTTCACAGAGGCAGAAAACTATTAAATGCCCTTGAACAGATCTTTTTTATGTATTTGGTGTGGTCTGAAGTTATGGAAGACAGCAATATTAAACTATCTTGGTTCAAGTGTTGAAAGTATATGGGATCAAGAAGTAAACATTTTTGCCTTTTTCCGAGTTTTGTTTTAGGGGGCACCCAGAATCTCAGACTTTGAAAAAGCCTGTAACAACAGCCCTCAAGTCAGCAACCACTTATGGAATGTAGAATATGACTTTTATTTGAGTATGGTACTGAAGTACACATTTAAGGTATTCTGAGTATTTTCTTTTCATGCCACTTCTGCTTCTACTTCTTCTGCACAACATCTCAGAGGAAAGTCTTACACGTATTACGTTATTACATTTATCTGACAGCTTTAGTTACTTTACAAATTAAGATTTTTACATACAAAGCATATCAAGAGTTTCTTTGAAGATAAATTAAACTACTCAACAGTTTATACAAGCACAGCTGAAAGTATTAGGCTATCAGTTAGTCGACTGACAGAAAATTAATTTGCAACTAATTTGCTAGTCATATTTCATCTATAAACATTTTATGATCACAGCTTGCTGCTTTTCCTATCAATAATTTCCATAATTTGAATATATTTGTAATAACTGGTGGGGGGGGTACTTCCTCCACCACTGCACTTATGGGAGAATTTATGAGAAATGACAGTTTTAAACATTAATTTTATTGTAATTTTTCAGGGATTGTACCAGAAGGCAGAGGCACTGTACTATATGGGAGAATTTGCATTTGCGCTGGTGTTTTACCACATAGGACAAAAGATACGTCCACAAAAAGAGGGGTTCAGACTGGGTATCCAGAAAGCACAGGAGGCCATAGAAAACTCAATTGGCAGTAAGTAATTCAGTACTATTTTGTCAGTATTTTTTCCTAATAGTAATAATAGTGTCACATGCAGTTAGGACAAGGTGTTACGCTAAATTGTAGTCACAGCATGTGAAAATCCTCCTCACACCAAAAATCTAAACCATTTGTTCCTCTCTTGCATCTTCTAGGCCCTTCTTCTGTAAAACTGGAGATTAAGGGAGACCTATCATTTTTCCAAATGGATGAAGAGGTGTGTCTTGTTGTTTTCCCCTTTAATACACCACTATTTGACTGAAAAACCTGAAGGTAGAGCTGATAACAAAGGATCACTCTCCTAACTAGTGGCACTGGTTTTAACATAGATTTTGCAGTTATTTCTTGTGAGGTTCAACCCTGGCCTCGCTTCTGATGCAAATGTTATGTTTCTGAATGACTGACAGCTGCAGAGGGTGCAGCCAATTACTGCTATTCAGAATCTGACGACGAAGAAAAAACAGCAGACCCACAAGGCCCCAAAGAATGAGAAGACAACCAGACAACTGCTTGGAGAGTTTTACAGTGACAAGAAATTTCTAGAAAACCTGCTTAAAGATGAAGGTCATTTCACTTAAGCTGCATAATATTTTTTACATTTTTCTTTCTGTTCATTTCTTCAGTATATTTTTGATTCTCTGTATCTTTCATTTCATGGCAGATTTAGTGGCTTCAGTATGTTTATTTAACGGCACAGTTCACCCCAAAATCATAAAAAACTCTATTTTTCCTCTTGCCTGTAGTGCTATTTATCCATCTAGATTGTTTTAACATGAGTTGCAGAGTTTTGGAGTTATAATTGGATATAACAGAACTAGATGGAAGCTGGGCTCTTTTTAGGGATGTTAGTGATTAATAATTAATTGACTAAGACTTTAAGCGATTAAAAATGTATTAATACTGTTCCAGTTTGTGGCTACCCAATGGTGGAACGAGCTACCAAACCACGTTTAGTCTGGGACTGCCTGCAGGCACCTCAGCCCGTCAGACTTGATCTTCGCCTCATGGCAGTTCTCATGTTGTTCTCTCCTGACGAAATTCTTGCTTGTGATGTATCAGCTCTCAGATGTACATCACTTTGGTAACAGTGTCTGCTAAATGAAATTGTAAGACTGTAAGATTGTTAATCAATAGTCTAGAAATGGCAGTGATAGAGCCTTGTTTGACATTGTTTTGACATTGTTTGTATATTGTTTTAAACAATATAAAATATTCTGTTAGAAGCTAGAATTTGGGTCTAATATATCATGTTAAAATGGTAACATATAACTCTACACCTTGCCTGCTGCTAATGATATGTATAGTGCCACCCCCTCATTCATCAGGATTGGTTCCTTAGGTTTATGACGTCATATATGAAGCCTCACTGGGTCTGTTTTTTGAAACTGATCTTGCTCACTGCAGTTTCAAAGCAAGAAATGCTTAGGCATGGCATTTATTTCTTATTTTGCTCCTGATTTGTCTTGTGACACATGAAAAATACCACACGGACATGTTAACAAGAACAAAAATGTGATTGTCCCTGGGTGTGTACTGTACCGCTGAATGAGAGCGTGCCTCTGAGCAGTGCCTGTCAGTCTGCAGACAATTAATCAGCTAAATAAAATGACAAAAAAAACAACCATCAATGGGCTCAGCCAATTACAATAGCTGATATACTTGTTCAATTGCCCATTAGATTATTATATTAGGCAGTCATCTATATGGCCAATATCTCCAACACTCAACAACTCACACCAAAACTTTCCACATGGAAAAATAGCACTACATGTATGAGAAGAAATATGCAGTCTTGATTTTGGTGTGAACTGTCCCTTTAAACCCACCTACAATGATGTTTTTCACTTTTAATAGACTTGTATTTAAAACTGTTCCACAATGATCTGCAGAGTTGATGAAAGGTAAGATAAAGAGTGGTGAACGACTGCAGGACGTCATCCAGAGCTGCCTGAGTAAATTTGACACTTACACCGAGTTCTGGAGCCAGGAGAAACCCATCTGTGCATTGGAAAAGGAGTGTAAGCTCACGGTGCAAAAATGTGGTAAGCCACGTCGCAGCACACCCTCTGAACCTGCTCGGTTCCTGCTGAAGAGCCTGGATGACATTGATGCAGGTACGGCATCCTTCTGGCTGAATCTGTTGCTTGTTGCTTTTTCTTTTTAGCCTAAAAAAATGCTTACTGTACGTTTGTTGTTGTAGAGTTGGCATCTGGAAATGCAGAAGGTAGTCTGAAGAAGGCGAAGGAAGTCATGAAGATAGTGCAGGGATGGTCAGAGAAGGAGGTGCCTAATAAGAAAGAGGTTTTGTGCAACCTGCACAGTTGTATCGGAAATGCCTTGGTGGACCTGGGAGACATGGACAAAGCATTAGACCATCATCAAAAAGACTTGGAGTTGGCAAAACAGTGGTGAGAATTTGAAAAAAATAAATAATAGGCATGAATGTGTTTTTAAAAAACAAATCAAGAGTAATCTTTCTTATCAACAGCAAACTCCTAGATGCAATGTCCAGGGCCCTAGAAAACATTGGGCGGATTTATGCCCAAATTGGACAGTTCTCACAGGCTATTGAGTTGTAAGTAAATAATGAAATAACAGCTGCACTTGTGTAATAAATGATATTGTTGTCCTTTGCAAAATATGTTATTTTGACAGTAATCTTCTCAACAAGCTTTGTTTTACAGTGAGTACTTAAGAGTAGTTTGCTGGTGACTGGTTTTTTTTTTTTCTGTCCTCTGTATGTTTTCAATTCAGCTGGGAGAAGAAGATTCCCTTGGTCCGTGGCGGTCTGGAGAGGACCTGGTTGTTTCATGAGATCGGTTGGTGTTACCTGGAACTTAATCGCCATGAAGAAGCCCGGGAGTATGGCGTGCGAACAGTTGAAGCGGCTGATGAAATTGCACATGAGAAATGGAAGATCCATGCAGATGTTTTGGTGGCACAATCAGAATGTAACTACTTACCTGTTTTTTGTTTTTGAATTAATATAATTAGACATTTTCTGATGTTTACAAAATCAGTCACTTCATCTCTGCTCATTTGCTTCATATTTAACCTTTTAACCTGGTGATTCCCAAAATGTGAGCTGCAGCCCCCTAGTGGGCTGTGAAGGTACTGCAGTGAGCCACAAGCGCTCATTCAAAATAAATTAAGTTTTACATTTATTGTAAATAAAACTGCTATATTTTTATGATTAAATAGTTAGATTACAATGGTAATCAGGGCTAATTAAACAAAACCATAGGATTCAAATTATGTGTTATTCTTCATCAATTTGACCTGTTTCAGCACTTGTTATACCATATTTTGTGACCCCTTACATTAATATTGAAATCCTTTATTTTGTCAGTGGCAGGGAATCATATTTGGCAGAATACCTCATCACTGGCAGGACAAGAGTTAAAAGGGAAACATGAAAGTTTACAAATTGTTAAGTGTATATGGATGGATCATCACTTTACACCTCATTGCCATGTGACCACATTCACATTGAATTGTTCTGTTCATGAAATAAGAAAAATGTAAGGAAATATCGGGTCTTAGTGCTGTGTGTTGATCAGAGTTGTGATTAAATGTTTAGGTGGGCAGCAGAAGACTTTCAGATTTCAAATCAGGCCGCAGCATTCTTAAGTTTGGGAGTGGCTGTTTTAAATTACTTATTTCTGTAGTGCTGTTCACAAACTACAGACCTGCAGTGTGATAGTAAATTCCCTTCTGTTTCAGTGAAACTTGGAAACTTTGAATCCTGTGTCTTCCACTTTGAGAGAGCCTTGACCCGTGCCAAACTGCAAGAAGACGACACTGCCACGGATGCCATCCAAAAGGTCCCCTCTCTGATGTCATTATTCTTCTCTTCACCTTGTATTTTGTTCCTTTTAAAGACATTTCTGATCACTGGCATTTATCATTCTTTTTTCAGGCTCTGGATGAAACAAAGCAAAACCTACCATCGTGAGGATGTCCTCAGTCAAGATTTGTGGTGCTTCTGAGATGAGCAAAAAGAGCAATATAAGTCATCTCCTTCAGTTAATTGGACTGGATTTGAGTTTTTATGAATGCAAAAAAAGTGCTTAAACAATAAATGTGTTCTGAGTTTGTCACACCACAGAAACCTTATTAACCACCAAGCCAAATTTGAAAGATTAAAAAAATATATATAAATTTAGGTCTCAAAATCATGACAAGATGAGCAGTTTTCTCCACACTGAATCACTGGGGGAGAGTCAGCTCTGTCGTCTCAAGTGTCAAATACCACTACTACCTGAAAAATGGTTGCTGTGTTGGGCGTGTTCAGACATGTTTGAGTCAGTGGACAGTGACCTTGCAACTCATTGAAGAATCAGCTTGTTTTTTCTCAGTCTGCAGAAGGATGGTATGTTTTTATTTCTTCTGTGTGTGGTTGTTGGGACTGAAGTGAGCAGTAACTACCAGCTGATTTGAACTGAGAGAAAAGGTACGTTCATAACTGACCGTTGGGGGTGGGGGGGTGGGAGGGGCAGTGTTCTTTGTGAGTCAGTTCTTGTTTATATAGTGTTGGGGGACTATGGCTGTGTTGTGTCACCAACCCATACATCAGGTCCACCCCAAAAATCCTGAACACAGAACAGTTAAACAGTCTTAACTCCACAGTTCAGTACTAAATAGTTATCAGTCGTATATACATGTTCAAAAACATATATTGTATTTAGAAGAAAAACCTCTTCTTTTTTTGATAAGATCCTTGGAAACAACTGAGCTCCAATTTTTTGACAGATACTGAGATTTATGTCCACATATTACCCTGGCATCACTAGACCAATTCACAAATTATCATTAAAGGCAAACCATCAGGATTAAAAAAAAAGAAGAAAGAAAACAATATATAAAGTCAGTCTGTACCTTTTTATTTTCTCATTAATTTGCTGTGCACAGGATGCTTTATAAACCCAGAAATGTGGTATTTGATGTCCTGAGAATGGGACTCAACAATCAATTATCCTTCTGGTGTGTTTAGAAACAGCAGCTGACAAATCATACCTATTCAACCTTTGATAATATAAAATATGAATCTACAGTATATTAAAGCTACTATGAGGAACTTTCATATTGTGTTGATTTTGGAGACATCCTGTGGACAAAAATGGTAAAATCTCCTCCTGCTTCCTTTTAATACTCACAGTAACTTTGCCCGGAAAATGTAAACACAGGTTATATCATCTGATTTCACTGAGCATCTGATGAGGTGGCAGCCATGAAGAAAAACAGTCAATCCTCTCACAGATGATCTTGTTTGCTTTTGTTGGTCATATAGAGGCATTACTATTAAACTGAGACTCTTTCATCAGCACTTTAAGACTCATTGTAGTAGCTTTAATTTATTATTCTAATTAATTTTGATATATATAAAATAATTATTATATTGTCTCCTCTTCCAAACCTGACAAAAACATGAGCTCGTCAGATTTGTCCCGTTTCCAGGAATTACACACATATAGTGTTGTTTTTGAATTTGCGACGTCTGACGTAATGTGAAATTGATGATATAGTTTTTCAATTTCAGTCTAGACCAAAGCTGATTAGTAATATTCTGTATGTGCTCATAGGCCGTGGTGCACAAAGGCATGTTTTGAGTTGCAGCTTCTCAAAGGTCAAAACACAAACAGACCAGTAAGCAAAGCGTGCAGGCCCTGGATCACAGGATCCTTCTTTATGAGATCATACATGGAATTTTATTGGGAGCATTGGTCTCAGTGTTATAGTCAGTGGTGGACTGCGTAAACAAGTATACAGTTCCTTGAATAGTAAAAATGGGTATATGAGTAAAAGCTTCATAATTGGCTTAAATCCTGTACAGAACTGTCTCTCAAAAATTAATGCCATTATTTTAAGTATTGCTAAGTTTTTCAATTACAATTTATGTAGAAAATGTCACTTCGTGCACAAAATTCAAAGGAACTTAATGAAATGCTGTGACATGTACATTGCATTCTGTCAACCATGAAGTCCTTCTTACCTTTTTGATGACTGAAAGTTCCCCTTACAGAGCTTCTCCTTGTTACACCTCTATCCTGTCAACAGGCATGTGTGGTGTTATTTACACACAGATGACTTCTTCCTGCAGGCTTTACACTAATGTTTTGTTAGTGTGTCCATCAAAGACAATAAAATTACCATTTATTATAGCTGTCTTCATAAATCTTGACAAATAGGTCCCTGATACAAGGCACAAAGTATATTTAGTTATCATTTTACAACACAGGGCTGTATACAAGATTAAGTTGTACTTCCCTTTTTGCTGTTTTGCATGGTGAAGTAAAGAGGATGAATGAAGAAGTCTCACAGCTTGAGAGAAGAAGCTGCTCTGTAGTCTGGTGGTACAGCAGCAGATACTTCTAGATCTCTTGGGACTGTTGTCTTTTATCCCTTGGGCTCTGCAGCACCTCACCTCACTGGTCTCACCAGTGAGTAGCAGTGACGTTCTTGGTGGTTTTAATCCACCTGACCTGGGCTGTGCACACATGCTGACACATTGCCCTCTCGTACATGCAAATTACTGCACTGTAGCTTTTTGTCTGTGTGGCCTACTTTTTGGGAATGGAGTGGTATCACATGAAAAGAGCTACATCGATTAATCTATTATTAATCAAATATTAAATTCATCGCCAGGTATTGTGACAGTCGATTAATCATTTTGAGTAGTTTTATTGATAAAAAATGTCCAAATCCTCTGATTTCTGCTTCTCTCATTTGAGTATTTTCTGGTTTCTCTGCTCCTCTATACTGAATATCCCTGGGCTTTGGGAAACAGCGATCAACATTTTTCATCATTTTCTGACATTTGAAGGACAAACAATTAATCAGTTATTTGATCAACAGAGGAGTAACTGTGGTTTACAACATGATAATGTGTGTCTTGACACTGAATGTTGTTCTTGCTTTAATAAATATACATGCAGTATGAATTTAAAAAATGGTTAATGGAAAATGGAAGTAAATAGTTGTCTTTAATCATATACACATCAAAAGAAGTACACGTCCATACATAACAAAGAGAAACAGGCCAAAAAAGGTTTATTAAATTAATAAATACAATGTTTATTTAATAGGGATGATACAATTTAATAAAGTTCCAATACAAACCCTGAAACTGATCTGTTGCACAAGTTATAGCTATTGGTATTGGCTATTGTTTCAGCTCTACAGTATAAGTAAAATAATGCTTCATAAAATCATAATACATTATTATTTTAAATTATTCAGCTATAGTTTGGAGCACTTTTTAACCGAAAAAATAATAGACAAAGGTTACTTTGCATGAGGTGGTGAGGCAAGTATATATACACGAAAATATACATGAAAATGGGGAAATGAACCCTAAACGCACAATTAATCATCCTTAGTAAGTGTGAACTTATATTGCCCCGATGTCTGTTTTGTTGTTTTTATTCTTTTTACCTAGTTTTTCTGTTCTATTTCTGTTCTTTCATATAAAAAATCAATATAAATTAAGCAAAATAAAAATAATTGATAAAACAACTTTTTGTTAATATTGTGCAGGGGTATAACACAAGGTTGTGCTATGTTGTTTTTTTTTTAAGTGTCTTTTTTTTTTTTTTTTTTTTTTAAAGAAAATTAAGGAAATCCTGCGGGCTTGGTATCTTCCCCTTTTGAAGAATCAAAACCTTTTAGTTTTCTTTTACAAACAAAAAAAAATCTTTCTCCAGTGGCGTCCTTCCGGTCTTCAGGGGCGTGTCCGAGGCCACGCCCCGCCAGTTGCGCGTTCCCGGGAATTTCCTTTTGAAGCGGGTGCATGTCTGTGCCAAGGATTGCCTTGTCATTGTATCCAGAGAGAAACGCGTGGTCAGCGGCACCACCGACAGCTCCACTGCAGCCGAACTGGTAAGCTGGCATCTTAGCAAACAAAAGCCCTTCGTACAGCGCGCCGTATATCTGTCTGTAATATTGTTTTGACACAAACGGCCTCAAACAAGTTGTTCCAATAACATGCAGGGACTTGTGCACGCCAGAAAAAAGAGAAAAAAGAAAAGAAACATCAGGGTTGTTTAGACGTGGCGCCGTAGCTGATGATGTTTTAGCCAGATTCACTGACTGCCAGGCTAAATTGTTTTTGTCTGGCGTGCTAACGGGAGGTGCACGCCACTCCCCGCCTCGCCACATTGTGCACTTAATAAAATATACTGTTCAAACTCCGTCGATTTCCTCTGTTTTAAACAAAATTTGAATTCACTTGAACGCGACCTTCGACACGAATTTTGAAAATTCCGTTTTTCAGTGAAGTGAACGCGTTATTTATTTAGTTCAAACTTAAACAAAAAAAAACATCTCCTCAGTTACTGCGCCATTTACCTCCACTGTACCTTCCTTGTGTGACGAATGAGTTTAACAGACCTGTTAGTGCCCATATGTCACATTTACCATCAGTTTGGTTTCGGTTTTTGTGTATTTCTATGTGGAAAACACCGTTAATATTAGCCAGTTTCTTTGTGGCTGCATTAGATTGTGTTGAGAGCTTCCCCTTCTGTCTCATGACACGATGTGGTTTCGCACATCTGTTAAATCTGCTGTTTAGTAACAAACCATACAGTGACATTTGAAATAACCGGCCACACAGGGTGCAGGTCGCTGTGCCGTGAAGTAATCACTTTCTTTTCTGTGATGCCCCATTTTCTTAACTTCCCTTTGTCTGTGTCTGCTGGCAGGCTTTGGCGCAGTTGATCTACCAATGTCAGGTTTGAATACAGTCACTGCAGCCATGCCTGTGTGTCTGGACCTCTGGACCACTATCTATGCCTTTGTGTTCCTAAATGCAAATAAAAAATTTGGATGAACTGTAGTGCCACTGTATGCACAACAGCCCTGCTGATCTGAAATGGACAGCAGAGGTTATTGCAGGGCCATTGTACTGAATTGCATCAGATTGTGCTTGATGTTGTGTCCATCTTCTTTGCACCCGAAATATGCTGAAAAATGATCACGTGCGGTGTATTAAAAACAGAGCCACTCTCTTACTTAAATCTGGAATATTGGCCAACTTCTTGTTTGAGACACAATGACGGCAGTCCTCATAAAACAGCATGATTTTGTCCTCTGGAAGGACATCTGGTCTGAAGAAAAACCTCTCAGAAGTGACCGTATTTAAGGGGCACATTTAGAAATTTGTCAGACATCGATTTCACCTTTCACACTGGCTGGTTTTAATTATTATAAATGGTGCTTGATAAATAACATTTTATCAAAATTGTGATTATTTATGATTAATGATGGGGTCCAAGCCATGGTGTAAAGAGTACTGAAATCTAGGGCTGCAATTTACAATTATTTTCATAGTTGATTGATTAGTTTCTTAATTAACAGTCTTTTGGTCTGTAAAATGTCATGTCCCATTATGACCTCCTCTAATCTTTTGTTTTGCCCTCAACCTCTCAAAATATTCAGTATACCCTGGAGGAGTAAGGAAACCAAAAAAATATTCACATTTAACAAGCGGGAATCAGAATTTTGACTTTTTTCCTTTGAAAAAAAAAAATACTCAAACTGATTAATTGATTGTCAAAATAGTTGGCAGTTAATCTGATAATTGATTAATCGTTGCAGCTCTCAGCTGAAATCAGTACTCAAGTACAAGTAGTGTTGAAATATTACTCAACTACAAGTGAATCTATTGGTGTTTCAACATACTCGCATTAAGGTCCATTCATACACTGAGAAAGATGACTGTAAATATTTTTTTTTTTTTAATGGACGATGGAGTCTGAACTGAACTTTTATAGCTGTAGTGTGAAGTCACTGTGCACTTGGGTTATAATGATTTTTAAAACTATACATTTATATTTATTGTTATAGTTAATGTTCATGGTCTAAATGGCATTCTTCTCAAAAGCTACTCAAACTATTAGTTACAGTTTAACTGTTGGTTTTTAATGCATCATCAATGGCAGGCTTTCAATCAAAAGGGTATTCTGTGTCATTTTGGTCAGACCTCTGCCTGCTGTAGTTTTTTATTTGTCCACATGTCGTGGTTTTTATTGGCCTGTCAAGCAATATTGGCCACAAAAATGTAGATGATAGTAGACCTGATTATTAAATTAATTACCAATTACCGAATATCTGAGTTGTGGACAAAACAAGACATTTGAGAATGTTAAATTAGTTGTAAATGATAGATTATAATCACCTGGTATTCTTGAAAGTTCCGTATTTGAGAGGCTGGTAACAGTATTTTCTGCTGTTTTTGCACGAAAAATTACTTAAACATACATTTAAAAAACTCAACAGCACTGTCTCTTGACACCGTGCTCTCCAAATCTTGGCAACTCGCACTAAAACAATATGATAAACAGCACAACAGGCCAGAAGGAAAATATGTACATTTGATTTTGAGATGAATTGTCTCTTTCTAAATAAATGGATATATGAATAATTCCCTTCTCGCTTTGGTATGCATCCAAAGTTATTCTGACAAAACCGAATGAGTGTTGGATTAACTGAAGAGAACCTCCTGTATTCTTTTGTGATGGACTTGGCAAAAGCTGCTGAAGCTCATGTGTGTTCAGAGGTTTAATTCAGTCATCACTGGTCTAAATGACCAATTTCTCTTTTTCTTTTTATTTGTATCAGGTACATGGTGGCGTGTAAAGTCAGACTTTAAGCCAGACATGGATACTGAAAAGAGCGGAGAGGTTTTAGATGCGTCAGAGACTCCACAGCCAGAGGAGACTGTAATGGAAAAAGAGGTTGTGTCAAAAGTGGAGGCACCAGAGGAATCCACAGAGCCTGAGAAGCCACCAGCTGCTGGTGAAGAGACTGAGCAGACGGCAGTGAACGGCCACGATAATGAAGTCACAGACTTAAAAGAAACAGAAGAGGTGATTGTGACACAAACTGTCACGGTGTCTGAGGAAAACATGGAGATTGAGAACAGCTTGCCCACAGAAGTGGAGTCAGCGCCCGAAGTGGTGGCACCAGCAGAACCAGATGAGTCATCTGAAAAGATCTCTGACCCAGTTGCAGCTTTGGACACCGAACCAGAAATCATCCAGCAGCCCGTGCCAGAGAATGACCCAGAACCCGCGTCTGTGCAAACACATCTGGCAGAGAGCGTCCCTGAACCAGAGCCAGAGAAATTGGCAGAATCAGTTCCAGAAGCTGAACCAGAAGAGCAAACATTACCTGAACCGGCCACGCTGCAGCAGCCAGTGGATATAAAGCCACCCAGGCAAGAAGAGAAAGAGGCAGAGAAAGAATTGCAGGCTACAATGGATACCAGGGCAGAAGAAGTTGCTAAAGAGGAGGTGGCAGAAAAAGATGTTACACCTGAACCTGCAAAGGAAGAAAAACCAGCAGAAACTGTGTTGGTGTCAGAGGTTTCCCCAGAAAAGCCAACAGACGCTGGGACCGTAAAGGAGGAGGCACCGGCTGAAGGGAAACCTGCAGAGGACAAGAAGGAAGGTGAACCAGAAAAATCCTCTGATACTCTGAAGGGAGCTGAGGCTGCTGCAGGAGATGATGGAGGCGTTAAGAATGATGCTGAACCTCAAAAGGAAGAAGAAAATCCAGAGCCTGTGTCCGGCTCCCTGTCCTTCGCCTTCCTGGAGCAAGATCAGACCAAAGACGCGCTGCGAACCTCCCGTACGCTCATCATCCTCAGAGGCCTTCCAGGAAGCGGTAAAAGCTTTTTGGCGCGCGTCATTGCTGACGCCTACAAAGACCACTGCTCTGTCATCTGTGCTGACGACCATGGCGTGAAGCCAGAGAGTCCAGACTCGTACGCGGCTGGACACAAGGCTGTGGATGAGGCCGTGGCGGCCGGGTGCAGCGCAGCAACGGCTCCGGGCCCTCTGCTGATTGTGGTGGACGACACCAACCACACCCAGGATCGGCTGGCTCGCCTGGGGGAGATCGCAGAGGAACACCATCTTGTTGCCATCTTTTTGGAGCCGCGTACTGAATGGAGCAGAGATGTCGCACAGCTGACCAAGAAGAGCAAGCGTGGACTGCAAGAGGTGCAGGTGGAGGCCATGAGGGGTCCACTGGAGGAAATGTCCCTCCCTCTTTACTTCGGCTGGTTTCTTCTCTCCTCCGTCCAGGACAAGGTCAGGTGCACGTCAATGGACTTCCTGAAGACACTGGACACCCTGGAGGCCTTCAAGAAACACTTGAGTGAATGTGAGTGTATTTTAAAGTTTCTTTAATTTATTACAAAGGTGAATGCACTAGTGAGAAGTATTGAAGGGTTAGCTCAGATTTATTTTTAAGTGGATGTGTATGAGGTACCATAGTCGGTGTAATACCTGCAGTAGATGTTGTTTGGCACACCTCCAGTTTGTAGAAGCAGCAGGAGTGCCGCTGTAGGAAGCTATCCAATGTTCTGCTGTGGATAGGACCAGCAGCAATTTTAGCCATTTTAAGAAGGACCACCCTTAAAAAGATGTATATCAGTTTAAGTGTATATTATATTTAGAATATTTTCACCCTTTTACCTTGCCATCGTACAGCCTTTTCTGAGGGGAATCTGCCATAATATAAACCAAATATCAGTCACCAGATTCCTTTGGCAAAAACATGAATTTTACCTCACAGAACAATGGTGTTCTGGTCTACTGCTAAAGTGCTTCTCAAATGTTTATCAGCATGTATATCAACAGCTACTCATCAGAAGGTAAAGCGGTGAAAATGTTATGAATATAGCACACACTTGCATTGATCATTTTAGGTGGCTAAAATACATTTTGCAGCAGTAGATTGTTGAGCTTCCTACACTGGTTCTTTTGCTGCTTCTACAAACTGGAGGCGTGCTGACTGTTATCTACTGTAGATAATACACTTACTATAGATAAGTACCTCAAACAACCCCACTTAAAAAAAAAAAACATCGAAATTTCTAAGCAGATTATCTGAAATCAATAGGCTTGTTCAAGATGAGCCGGGCCTGTGCAGAATCGATCAGCAGCAGGCTTGTGTCCGTCTTGATCCCGACTTGCTCCGATGTTGTGCACATGTGGACAACCATGACCGCACAAGATCATGGTGGTCAAGGATTTTAGAGCCAGGCGCTGCAGTTGCTCTTCACTGACTGCAAACGCCTGGCTGTCACCTGATCGATGTGTTATTTCTTCCGCTATGAACGTTGCGTGCAGACTACATGTAGCCTACAGATGATTTAACAGGATGTAAATATCACATCCTGCATATTCTGTGAAGGCTGCTGGAAACTGTCCGGCTTGACTGCAGCTTTTTGTCATCACCTCCTGCTACGGCCGCTTGATCCCGTTTACTTTCCAGGCGAGGCCCGGTTCATCTCAAATGAGCCTTTTGTCATGGCTGAGATGCTAAGATGTTTCCTTGTGTTTGCAGTCACTGGGAAAGCTGAGAAGGAGGTGGATTTGGAGCAGTACTTCCAAGCCAAAGGGACCCTCCACTGCACTACGAAGTTCTGCAACTATGGAAAAGCAGAGGGTGCCAAAGAGTATGCGCAGAAGCCAGTAAGTGAGCAGATGCATTTAAAGCCTCTGGTAATCTAGTTTCTTATTAAGCTTCCACAAACATCTGAGCAAAACTAAACATTCATAAATATTGGAAGGCCTAGCTCAAAAAACGGCACATTTTACTGTTAAGACCATTTCTCAAGACTGTGTGGCAGATTTTATTTGATTGACATCTCCCTCAGGAGTCCCAACACAGAAGCTAAGCGATGTACCGCTGTGTGTGGACCGCTATATTTAGAACATTTTCACCACTTTACTTTGCTGTGAGACAGCATTTTCCAGGGACTGAGGCCACCGTCTATGCTCTCTCCAAAGCCACCAGACTCCTTGGAAAGAAACTGTAATTTCACCTTGCAGAACGCAGGAGTTTTTGGATTACCGCTGCCTGGATCGGTTAGTGTGTTTGTGTTGTTGTGTGGCTTTGTGTTCAGATCTCAAATAATGTTAATTGTCACAGATAGAGGTGGCGGTAAAACAGCAACTCCTGTGTCCTGCAAGGTAAAATTACTGTCTTTTTCATATCTGCAGGGACTTCAAAGTATAAAATTTCATTAACAAAGATCTTACATTATAAGATTATAAATGCCTAAGATTATATAAATACTGTGACTTCATAAGTAACTATTAGATGCATATGTTTTGGTGTTTATTTTCACGCTGCAGCCTCACCCCTTCTCTGTGTCAGGGCAGCTCCTCACACACACACACACACAGCAAAATCAGTGAACTGCAGAGCAGAGACGGTGCCATGGTGAGACAATAAAGTGCAAATATCTTGACAATTAGCCAGATTTATTTTATTGACACTTCAGATTTGTTTCCGGTGAGGTACTTCTGAGTTTATATAGTGGCTTTGCAGTTGTAAACATTACCGTTGCTCCTCTACAAACAACATTTAGTTACATTGGTGGCTGTGAAGAGAGCACAGAAGGTTTTGGAAAGGTTTTAAATCTGGTGGCTACCGAAAGTATATTTATAGGCATGTTCATGTTACTGAATATTTTATTTCATGCATTGTTGAGTGAGCATTTCAAAGGAGTAATATCCTTGCAGTGTAATGTTTGACTCTATCAAGAAGTTTATTTTATGATAACTGAATTTAATATTCTCACCGGAGTGCTACACCGAAAATCCCTTTAGTATATTCAAAAAAAATTGAAGAGAGCCTTCAAGTCAAGGGGGACAAAATACTCTCTCACTCAATTTTAGGATATTTGCTCATCGTTCCCTTTTTTCTGCCTTCCAGGCTGTCACAGAGCTTTATGGTTCTGCGTTCGAGCTGTCGCTGAGCGCTCTCTTTGTCACACCCCGCACTTTCGGTGCCAGAGTGTCCCTCACCGAGGAGCAGCTCGTGCTGTGGCCAGACGATGCCGAAAAGGTGGCGGAGGCCGGCACCTCCCTGTCTCCGGGAAGCCGTGCCCACGTCACTCTGGGATGCGCGGAGGGTGTGGAGCCGGTTCAAACAGGTTTAGATCTGCTCGACATCCTGGCGCTGCAGCAGAGCGGCCAACCGGGTGAGACCGTCGAGGAGATGGAGCTCGGCTCGCTGACCTACTACGAGGAAGGAAGGTGGCTGCTCGCTCTCAGAGAGCCCATCTGCGTCCCGGCCTGCTTCTCCAGCTTCTACGGCCGCAAGGAGCAGGAGCTACCCAAAAAGGAACCGGAGAAGAAGAAGAAGCAGAAGTGCACCATACTGTAAAGGGCAAACGTGGGGATGTGTGGCCGGGATGACTGGTGAATTAAAACTTAGGCTTACTCTGTGCAAGGTTTGTGTGTTTGTGCAGTGTTTAGGGTTTCAGTTATAGCCACCCTAAATCCACAAGCTGTGTGCCTTTTTACTGTTGATTTGCACCACAACCCAAGATGCCTTCAATCCAGTTTGGCTTGTTAACGTTGTTGAGTATCTCGTTTCACATATCAGTGCCAGAGTTGCAGTACCTGGCTGTTTGCTGAGGTGTTATTAGCTGCAGTTAGGTAGTATAGCCTCCTCCCACAGCTCCACAGTTATCTAGATTTCCTCTTCTATACATGTCAGTGTCTCTCAGTATTCAGATATACAGAAACTAGGTACTTTGATTGCATGCACCCCAGGTTACCAGTACCAACATATTAACACATTTCTGACCTGCTTCAAGTTCCCCTGCAGCTTCGACAGATTTTGTCTGGTGTTTCCTGTCTTAGATATAAGTTAAAAATATTAGCTGTTATTTCCTTTACAAGTGTGTGTGCGTGTGCGCTGCCTAGAAAGTAATTGTTACAAAAGCATATGGGCCAAAGTTATCTATTTGATTAAGTGTATTAGAATGAATGTCATTTATAGAGGTCCTTCCTTATAAAATTCTTTGCACTGTGCATAGTTTGAAAGGGAGAATGCTGATGAATTTGGTATTTGTTTCAGCAGCTTGCACTTAGTAATTATCAAATGCTGTGAATCCAAGTCCATATTTTGCAATTTTTTCTACTGCGCAAGACTGCACCATTGATCCCTCTTATCCTCTTTGAACAGCAGCACTTCTTCATGTATTGCATTTCAATTTGTATCCTCTGTGACTGTAATTTTTTGAAGGGCAAGTCCTACTTTGTGTAGCTCTTATGAATCACTATTTTTGCACTTGTTTTGTACACTTAATAAAAAAGAACATGCTTTGCTCTGATAATGCAGTTTGCTGTCTGTTCAGTGCTGGTAGTACATTTTGTTAACTGGCATGCAGGCTCATAACTGGGACAGTTTATCTGCACATGGTCACTTTCTCATGGCGTGCTTCTGTAGTTGGCTGTGAAAACCACCAGAGGGCACTCATCCTCTGTACAGTGCTGGTTAAGACATTTGTGGTGAGATGTTTTATACATTGAACACCAGTTAGCCTCTTGTTTATTGTGTCACACCAGAGTTCGACATGTACATCTTCCTCAGGATTATTCAGATACTCTGTTTTCAAACGTTTCACCACAGACTGGATTGCACCATTTGTCTGATCTCCCTTCAGTTGCCCTTGCATAAGAAGCTGGCACAGTAAAAATGCTATAAACTATTATCCTAGACAGTGATAACTGTCTAGACTGTAGCCTGTGAACGAACTCCTGCTCAGTTGTTGCACCCACACTCGATTTCTGCCCACCTACCTCCTGCCTCCAAGGTGGGTCACACCTACTGTAATACTTTTTGTCTCACTTTGCAATCAGAAATGTCGACATTCTCTAAAATTCCCTCCCACACAATTATCCCAACATCCCATGCAATAGATGAAATAAAGGAAGAACAATGATAATGACATTAACAGTAATGGGGGATACATTTGGATATGAAATTCAGAAACTGGAAAAAGCTCCAAACTTGCTTAGCTGTGTGGCGACTGGTTTGAACCATTTCTTTATTTGCTTAAGTGCAGCTGCTTGTAAAATTCTCAAAAGGTATCTATAAAATTGTTGAGAAAGTTGAGTGTGATGTTCTAGGTAATAATTGCTCAGGCCCCAAACAGGGTGTGGGTACTGATTATTTTGTATAAGAAGCAATAAGAAATATAAAACATAAAAATAGGCCTAATACTGTAAAACAACAAAAAACATAAAAGAATATAATAATTTAAATGAATGCATCTGAAAACTTTTCACAGACCACCTGGCAGAGTGCCACAAACCCCTGGGGGTCCCTCAACCCTTATTTGAGAACCATTGCTTTGTATAATGGTCATTATTATTGTAATTTTTGTAAGGTTATTTTTGCATCGTATGAGAGGGACACAGCCACAGGTGCCTCCCAGCCTACAGCAAATACCGCTCTTGCTGTCTGGAAAAAAAAATGTGGTACAAAAAGTCCATATACAAATCGACTTAAACAACAAAATAAATTAAAATTAAAATGAAAGATCAAAGTAAAGGCAGTTAAAATATTTTTGAATCCTTCACCAACCTGCAAACAATATAACAAGCGTGACTAACAAATGACAATATTGTAGTTCATAAGTGACCTTAACTAAAATAATAGAAAGTCCTCCATTTTTATTTTTATTTTATTCTATTTTATTAAGAAGACCAAACAGGCTACCTTTACTCTGCACTACATCATCAAAACTAAAAATAGCAGCTTTGGGTCAAGGACAGGTAAAAGTCTATGAACTGCTGCTCTACATGCAGCTCTGTTGTCAAAGTGCAGGATGGTTCATGTGTTGGTTTTGTGTGACACATATTAAGACCAGCGAGTGGTTTTCTCATTGGTTGCTATGTAGATAAAGAACAGTGTCAACCAATCAACATCAGCGGCCGATAATTGCCCTGTTTTCGCCATGAGTGGTGTGTGTGAAGAACCTTGATGATACCTTCAAGTACTTCACGGAATCTTTTCGGTTCGTTTGGTCCAATTATTTTGAAATTTGTGTTTTTTTGGTTAAAAACAGCTGCAAAAATTCAGCAGTGGAAGAACTATTCAGATTCTATACTTGAGCAAAACTAGAAATACTAGCAAAAAGCATAAAAACCAGATGTTTCAATAGTTTAATTTCAATATTACTGATGTAGTAGCTGGTTATGATTGAAGTAATTTCATCTGGGCCTATTTTGTATACTGTGATATATGATTACTTAAGAGCTTGAGACCTTGAGCTCATCATGTGTTTTGTGTATGAAATCTTTAATTTGCAAGGTAACTCATAACTGCATGAACAGTATTTTAATTAAATGTATTTAAAATTTGTAATTACTTAGAATTTTGCATAATTTGTATTTTGCCGGGAAGAAAGAAATGAGATATGGTTTGTGGGAGAATACTTTAAGAACTTGTATTTGTGTATCTGAAGTACTCAAAATACATTATTTTAAGTAGGATGGAGGCCAGTTTGATGAAAGGGAATACAGTACTGAGGACCAACCAGGACTCTGACTCCTGGGACTACAAAGACATGGTAGGTTCAGGTGGGGACAGGAGAGACATGAAGCGGGAGAAGAACAAGAGGGAGGTCCGGCATCGGTCAGTACCCACCTCCCGAGCCTGAACCGCAGTCATGGCCGTTACAGACCCGGGGTACCAGCAGCAATAAAACCACCTCAGTGTTGTTGGACTGAAGGCAGACTGGACAGTGACTCACTATCGCACCTTCAGATACAAAATGGTATTACGAGACAGTACAGGCTGGGGCTAACTGATTAGCATGCTAACTTCAGTAGGTATCTCTGCAACACAATTCACAGGCATCTGATATGACATCAAAACTCTTTCTTCATTTTCTGGTAATATTTTAAGTTCATTTTTGGTCATTTTAAAATAGTTTTAAGCTAAAATTTTAGCCATTGTGACGCTACAGATGCCTAAAATGTGATATTATCAGTTTGTATAAAATTTCATTTTGTATTTTCAGATTATTTTCAGGTGTTTTAGTTTCCCTGTTGTGGGACTAATAGAGGAATATCTTAACTTATTTTATCGTTAATTAAATACATTTCTCACATTCTCACATTTTTTGTTTAATTTAAATACATTTGATGAGCAAGTATTTGTAATTTGCAACACGATATGTTTTAATGTATATGTGCCAATCCCAGTGCACAGGGCCTGTAACTGATGTTAAATTTTGATGCTGGAATGATATGTCAGTTACACAAGCAACAATAACATTTATTTAGTCCATTTATTTTATGATACTGGGCAATTTTGCATGTCTTGTTGCACCTTCTAAGCACGCATATATTAAAATGTGGTCTGTATGCATCGTTAGAATTAAAAAAAAAAAAATCTCATTGTCTCGTTCGAATTACTTGACCCTCTTCCCACCATGTGGTTACAGTATTTCCGAGTGTTCATGAAGGCAGCAATAGAGCATGGTGTCGAATGAACCAATCAGAGGCCCGGAAGCATCGCCCAAGCCTATCGGCAGATGGGCGATGGAGACAAAACTCACAGGAAGCTTCACTGTCCGGCACCTCAGGTTCCCGCAGCTGGCGAGGTGGAAGCAGCACTGCCGAGAAAAAACTACTCATCCAACCACAGCGCACTCCCAGAACCATTAAAGGAAGAAAAAACTAAAAAAACAAGGTAAATTACTTATTATCTTTTAGAAATAAAAATTCACTTTTTCTTTACCACTTCCTTTAACTCCCAGTTAGTTTTCCGTGAGTAGTGATGTGGATGTTTGCCAGAGAGGATTTGTTGTCTGACCGGTTTGTAAATGAATGAAACTGTCTTCCTCTCAGGAATATGTGACTCAATACCTTCTGTAAAGTCAAGTCTGGCTTTGTTGTAGTTTATCTTTTGTGTACTTTTTTTAAGCCTGACAATTTTATCAGTCTATCGGCACAGGTTTACATGCTGTCTGGTAAATAAAACATAATGCAGATTGTTTTTATTTGTTAAATATCAGCATTTTATGTATATTAGAACCCTTTTCTTAATTTTAGGTTTAATATATACACATATTTTACTATATCTGTGTATTATTTTTCATTTAAAATTATTCAATAATTATTGAAAAACACTGGTGAAAGTTTACTGTTTCAGTGCCCTGATATAATTTTATTAACCTTTATTTTTAAATTGTTAAATATCCTGGCTCCATTCCATATCTGTATCACTTTATCACTTTATGTTAACCACTTTTGAAGGATCTTTACAGAAAATGTTTATATATTTCACGATATCTGAAATATATCATCATATATGCATTTTCTATAAAATAACATACCGTACATTCTTGAATAGTACAAACATGAGTATCTTTTATAATAGGGCTCAGAAATATAGACAAAATCAAACATTACAATATTTTTAATCAAATTTTTGACCAGTATTGTGATAATATTGCAAGGATGTCTATTTTTGCTTTTACAAGACTTTTGACAAATAATCATCAGTTATGTGGATATAAAGACTAAGAGAGAGAGAGAGCAGACTTTAAAACACGTCTGTCATGTCACAGTATAATCATATCCAAAATCTAAGACGCAGATATTTCATGCCATGGTTGGTGGGGACAGTAACCATGTCCCTGCTGGAGCTACATGAGGGTTTGGGGGTCAAAGTAAAAGCCATAAGTCTCTGACGCATGGTGCAAGGGGAGACCCATAGCTGTAGGTCGGCTTTGGACCGAACCTAGTGAGGCATAATGAGGGGAGCATGCAATCTTTCAAAGCTTAAAAACATATTGTTTTGCTAAATGTATTGTTTTGTTCTATAATTAGCACGGGTGCTTTGTCACAATACTTAATCTCATAATTTTGAATAAAATTATTGCTGGGGAAATTCAGGAATTCCTTGATATTGGTAGGACATGACCCTGCCATCTCTACCCAGTTCTACAGCCTTGATATCTAGTGTTGTATCAGGATATTGATATAATATCAATATATTGCCCAGCCATATTATTAGGGCTGCACAATTGGTCACAAATTTATCGCAATTGCACTATGTCTAAGTGCAGTACCCAAGTTGCAGAACCAGAACCAAATCGCAATTATTTTGAAAAAAGAAAAATGTTTGAGAAAACAGCATTATAATTATAAACTGTAGTGCTGCTGAGATGCCCTACTCTGCAAATCTTGTTCTCCAGATGAAAGGAACATCCAGTATCGGTCAGACCATTTTTTCTTTTTCTATTTTTTTCTTACTCCTCTCTGTTTCATTTAATTTTGTGTGTACTTAGGCTGACTTGTGCCTGAATTTGTCTCCCCCCTCAGCCATCCATCATCCCCTGTTTTTTAAATGTCATTAATCGTCATCTGAACCAGTGCTGCTGCTGTTGTGAAGCGGCGATATTTAAAGCCTCTGACAGGTCAGTTTTACAGAAATGGTGGATGATATATGGAACCTGGATGAGCTTTGGATAAACCATGTTTTCTCCCGGCCTGGAAGCAGCACCGTGGTGACTCAGGGACATCGATGATCAATAGTGAGAAAGGTTCACGACAGTCCCATTAATCCATTTAAGAAATGGCTGCCAGGGCTGCAGTGTAGAGCAGGGAGTCCTGTTTGCGCTGACATCGGGGCTTTCAGCTTAATGAAGCACACAGAAGACATGGACAGAGCAGGTGGACCGTCCCTGCAAGGTTACATGATGCACAGTGGTTTTTAAGTTTTGATTTTGGAGAAATGGTAATTAGTGCTTTAGTGTCTAAGTCTTGGTATTTTATAGCCTTAATGAGCCACATTTTCTCAACACTGATGTACATTTGGTTTGAAGTAGATGAAGTGATAAATTTACTCCCCTCCAGTCTAACTGGTGGTTGATCCAGGAGGCGTCAAAAGTGATACACAAATGCAACAGGACGAGGGTTGTTCCACTACCATTACCAGTGTTGAAAATGCCATTTTTATAGCTTTGGTATTGGTGAATGTGTGAGTCCATGCACCTATCCAATATTCAATCTGAAATGGGGCCCTGCTTCTTGCATAGGCCCACAAAGTCTAACTATCAGGGTCTTTTTTTTCTGCGAATGTATTGTAGTTGGAAACATCAATGTAGCTCACAAGTGACACCTGTTAAGACCCCAAACAAAAGGCACTGACTTTGCTGGGGGAAACCTTGCCAGTGAACTCAAATCTCAACACTTTGGCTCAGTTCAAAAGCCGTGTCTCTGCAGGATGTGCAGTGTATTCTCGCAGATCAGTCAAGGCATCAACAAGCTGCCGGATTTCAGTCTCTGAGTTTAATGTTCCGCTCGCTTTCATGCTCAAAGGGAGCAGCAAACGTCAGGGATGGGCTCAGTTAAGTACGTGCTACAGCGCATTTTTGCAAGTAATGCAATTCAAAATCACTGTGTAACTGATTTTCTCGTTTTTCCTGATCTTGATGTTGTCATTGAAGGAAAATGATTCCATGGATGTGACTTCCCTGGAAAGGTAAAGTCGCCTCTGTACAGTAAAAAGACAGAAAATAGCTGCAAAGATTTTTTTAATACCATTCATTTTGGATAATACAGTTTATTGTTAAACTGTAAAATATCCTACCTTCATCACAAATCTTTGTCTTTGTACAATAAGCACATTTTAGGGATCACTGCACTACTGAATATTTTTACTCATATTAGCTTTGTTGGAGGGAAGCCACTGTTGGAAGAAATTATTGAATATGGCTGTTTTTGATGTTTTGTTGTGAGCTGTCTGTAGGAATTGATTGCACTGAATGAAGCTTGTGGCCGAAGTGTAAAGGTCCCATCTCCTCCCTTCAGCAGTAAAATTTATTGATGCTATTACAGGTTATTGAATTTGTCCCTTTACTTCCGTCACATTCTGCCAGAAAGGAGGAAGAAAAATATTTTTCTTGTCACTGTGCGTGTCTAATAATTGATCAACCTGTCCCTTTATGTGGATTGTTTTTCCCTTCAGTTATATCCCGCTGGCTATAGTCCACTCTGCAGAGTCTCTGCTGGAGCTCCAGTAGGAATCTGATTGTTCGAGAGGCAAATAAGTGCCCATCACCTCATTAGTGTGCAGGTCAAGCAAACCGAGGCTAATCGAGTTGGATTTAGCTCCACTGGCTTCACTGTCTGCGTGTTGCTGGGTTCAGCATGAGACAAGCTAAAAAAATCTGACTGTGCAAAGGGATATAAGCACTGAATCTACAGTAAGTGTCTCGTTTTCTTGCGGTCTCTTAATTATCTCAGGCAGGGTTTTCCCTCAGTTTTTCTATAATTCATGGAAAATACGAGGGGTGCAATTCTCTTAATCCATGATTCAATATGACTAGATTTTAAACTGAACCAAGGGGAGGGTTTTTGGGTAAATCAACCGGATTTTTCGAAATATCTAGGTCTAAATGAAGACTTTTTTTTCTTATATATATTTATTTTTTATCCTGTAATGACTTTACAGGACAGGTTATGATTACATGATGATTTAATTTTTTTTTTTTTTGTGTTATCTCATGTTTGTGTCTGATCAGTTTCACCTGCTGTCTTTATTTGGGTCATGTGGTTGCCTCCCGTTGACCGGTGCTACTGTATAGGTGTGGCTGCTTCTCTGTAATAAAGGCTCTTTTTAAACTTTTCCTTCCTTGTTGCTACAATTTATTTTTAGCTGTGGCTGGATTGCATTTCTTTGGTGACAATGTCGTTTCCAGTTTTCCAGACATTGTTCATTTAAACTGAATCAAGTCTTTTTTTTGTTAGTTCATTGGTTTTATGCCCTGGAAGAATTACAGATTCTGTCTTTTTGATCAATTTTCAATTCAATATTGAAATTGTAACACCCCTAGAAAATACGAGAGCCAGACAGATATATCAGTCAGCTGATATTGGCCCAATACAGCTACATCGGTCTATATCAGTATTGGTGAATATGATGTCCAGTATGTGCTGATTAGGGCTGCATGAAAACCCAGTTTCAGTCAGGCTCCAGAAAATACAAGCCACAAAGTTTTTCTATCAGTCACCAGGTTACCAGACCGTTTCCTGACTGTTCTGACAGCAGAAGATGTCAAACGTGTTGTTTTTGTTATTCATAACGGAGATCTGACATCTCTCTCCATCTCTACACCTGCTCTGTATTCATCCATCTCACTGTTCACCTGTTCGTCTCCTAATCCGTCTCTCTCTGTCCGTCCTCCCCTCCTCTCAGGCCCGAGCAGCCATGTCGGCCAAAGCCATCTCCGAGCAGACGGGAAAGGAGTTCCTCTACAAATACATCTGCACCTCGGCTGCAGTCCAGAACCGATTCAGATACGCCAACGTGACGCCTGAGACGGACTTCGAGCGACTGGCGAAAGAGCACCCATGGCTCCTCACAGAGGTGAGGCAAAAAGAACCAGATGTTATGTTGTTATATCACAGTGATTTTTTTTAAAAACTGTAGTTATTGTCTTTTTGAACACATATAGTGACATAGTACAGTGCCTCCAGACAAATCCACAGAAAAAAGCACTGTGACACTAATACTGTAAAGCAAAATAAATTAAGAGATGGTAAGAAAAGGAAAAAAGAGAAGAAAATGTGGATTCTATCATATTTTTAGTAGCTGTCTATAATTTTTAATAGTCTGTGTAATCTGTCAAGTGTTTAATCATTTTATGCATTACTAACTTTACAAGTGTCAAACAAACTTCAGCTTTAGATATTAATATTCAAGATCAGTCAGTGCTGATCACATATAACCCTCCATGAATGATGAAAAAAGAAAAGGGAAATGAAAAGAAAAAAAGGGGCAGTGGATGCTTCAGAACTCCCTCGGTCTGAGGAACCACTTTTAACTCTTGCCAGAGGATTGATCAGCGAATTCTCTAAAATTTCGCTCCTTGGTTTTTTTCAGAGTGACTTTAATTTTCTCTAGCTCCAAATATTTCATTACATCCCTCATAAGGTTTGAATGAGTTGGTGCAGTCCTCTGTTTCCAATTAAGTATGATCGATGTTCATGCCAGCTGTGTTTTTTTTTGCTACGTTAGATGTTGACTTAGACCCCTTGATGGCTGCTCTGGGAACTGCAAACTCTATGAGAAATTTTTGATAATTTGATATATCTGGGCGTCTCCAGAACATATGACCTAATGATGCAATGATGCAAACCCACAGTGTTCACATGACGAAACTGTTCCTGGAAATATCTGACTGAGCTTTTGTTTAGTCCAGTGTTAAACATCATTTTTATTTGATATGCCTCATTTTTTGTGAGGATGTTGCAGAAGTATAGTGTTCCACTGAGGACTGAGGTATTTTTTTTGCACTTGGTCAAATGATGGAAATACCGTAGTTATATCACAAATTTATAGCCCATACAGTAACTCCCTTAAGCCTGTGAAAAATGATCCCCTCTTTATGGAGACAATTACTTAGGCTGGCTGCAGAGTGGTCTCTTGGCGCCTGTTAGTTGACATCACAGACAGCAGAGCCATCCTGCAGCTCCTGGCGGGAATGAAGTGTGAATGCAGAAGCGAACACAATAGAAAAATTCTCCATAGGTAACTTGGAGGTCAGAGTTCAGTTCGGGTGGGATTTCTTGCACAAGCAGTTCTGCAGGTACGCTGCAGTTTTCCATCGCCCTCCTATCAGATCAACCCTCCCTGCTCTTCATAGCGAAGCAGTAGCAGATAGATCGGCCGTAATAGAAGTTAATTTAATTACTCTGTGACTCGTCCTGCAGGATAAAATATCATTCCTCCTCAGTGCCCCCCCCACCAACCCACCCCCCCTCGACTGGACATTTTTATCTGGAAGGTACGAGGAGGATGTGGAGGGCAGATACACGGAGATATGTGTTGCGGTAGAATTGATTAGGAAATTGCATTAACTTTCACCCTCCGCCCTCTTTCTTTGCTCACTGGCGAGCACCCAGATGCTAATGGGTCCACTGTCATAAGTCATTCACTTTATCTGACTTGCAAGTGAGAGGAAGCGGGCTCAGCCGGTGGGGGCTGGATATAATTTTGCTTTTGCGTCAGAAAGGAGTGACGTACATGAGAGATTCCATTAAATAAGGTTCACCTCAGCTATAAGGTTGTAAATCTTAGGATGAACCTGCACAGAATGAATGACCGTCATGCTTTTATTTTAAAACTTTTTAAGTTTGATGTCATTACAGTTCTTCAGATGTAACTACGGAACATATATCTGTGCTGGATGTGTTGTGATTGAAACAAATAGAACTCATGTGGAATTAATGATCCCTCTCCTTTAATCTGCAAATCATTTTCTTGATTGATTGCTGAATCAGTTGCTCCTAAAAACTATGATGAATTGTCATCACGATTAGCACAATGCACAACATGAACAGCTTGACACAGATGATTGGTAATTGCCTGATTTTCAATGCAATAAGATAACCGACAATTTCACATTTTTGTACTTCATGAAAAGAGAGGAAAATCCTGCACACTGCTCCTGTTTTACATTACAATTTATTTTTCTCACTAGCGTTTGTCATGAGTGTGTCAAACAGTTCAGACAACATTGATCTTAAATAGAAGTTGCTCCACCCAATCTGTGTGCTCAGGTGTGTAAGTATTTTATCAGTGACGTTATCACATGTTCCAGTTCTCATGTAATCTACATGATTAAATGTCCTTGTGTGTTATCCTGTCTTGGTAAGACACTCATTACAGCAGAGATTAAGTGAACACAAAAGCTCCATGAAGAGAAGTGACGGCAGTTACCCAGTTTCTTCTTCTTAGGTTATTGAGAGACATTCCCACAAGAGACACATTGTCCCACATGTATGTCCTGCATCCCTTTATAATGACTTCCTGAACCCAGAGTTGACAACCTCGAATTGCTTGTTTTGTTGGACCAAGAGTCCAGAAGTTGCACATGATGATTTTTTTGAGCATTTTTCCTTAAAGAATGATGTAAGCAATCAATCGATAATCAGAAATCTTTGATCATGTCCAGCTGGGTTCCTTCAATGAGTACATTATGTAAACTATATTGTCTTGATGTGAATGCAACAGAACAGCTTGGGAAATCCTGCCTAGATGCATGTCTAGCTTTATTTTTTCAGTTGCACATCACTGAGTTGTGTATTTCAGTAAGATTTCAGGTAATCTGTGCTCTGAATAAAAAAATATATAAAATGCACAGTGGGCTTTGAAAATATCAGCTTGATAAATTTCAGTTAAGGCAGTTATGTGTTATTATGTGTTTTTATGATTGTATTCATCTTTCTCCTCCAGAGGCTGGTGGTGAAGCCGGACCAGCTGATCAAGAGGCGAGGGAAGCTGGGCCTGGTCGGCGTCAACCTGGACCTGAACGGCGTCAGAGAGTGGCTGAAGCCCCGCCTCATGAAAGAGACAGCGGTACGTCATCCACCCTCTCCTTTTCTATCTAATGTTTCTCAGCCGGTTACCTCCACCCTCCTCTCTGTTTGACCGTGTGCACTTTGCTGACCACACCCTCAGTCAATATTGTCCCAGTGTTTTAGTGAGATCCTCCTCCCGTTGCCCTCTCCTTCACCCTCCTCCGCTGCTGCTCTGCACTGATGCGTTCAGTGTTTGTGTGTTTCTTTTGCCTGACGCGTTTGTCTAAACAGCTGGCTGGATTGATCAGAGGCTCAGCATCGGTCCACTGGTAGTAAATCAGTCTAGTCAGCTGAAGCGTGCGTTCCCAGTGAATAAAAAGTGAGTCCTTCTCTCCAGTCAGCATAAAAGATCCATCACTGTGCCGCTGAGGCGCTGCTTTGCCTCATAAAGTTATGGAGAGACGAGGACGGCTCATAAAGCACTGAAGAGGAGCGTCAGTGTGTGTGTTGTGTGGATGTAGCTCTTCGCACATGAGATGAAACTGTCAGCAGCTGCCAGTGGCAGTAAATAAGAATAAATGAAGACACGGCTGTGTTGTGGACACTTAGGGCAGAGTCTCAGCTTGTTTGTTGTCTTTATTGTCCTCTTAACCCGTAGAAGTAATTTGTGAGAGGAAGTAATTGCACAGATAAATTGCCATGAGAGGTATGTTTTGGACGAACGTATTTTTAACTCTGAAGAAATAAAAGTCCATTCTGTAATATTTACAGAGATTTACCAGCAGAATGTGGCAAAAATGGAATATAATATTCACAAGTATGTTTTCATGAGTGTATAATCATCTGAAAATAGCACTGAGAGATGGGGACAAAATCAAATATCATAATATTTTTCACCAAAAACCTTATCACCAATTTTATCTGATGAATAACATTATTATCATTGATGCTTGCTTATTGACTTGCCCTGTGTCATTTTGCAGAACTGGCCCTCGAGCAAAGCATGCTGAGTATCCCTGTCCTACACACTTGGGAGAATGAGGCGAGGTGTTTGCAATCTGCAAGATCACCACTAGATGCCACTAAATCCTACACACAGCTCTTTAGAAATGTATAAGGTCCATTGAAGTATGAGTTTTTACCAGTGAGCTGCTAGCATGGCTCTAGACTCTTAATGTTAATTTTGGTTCCCTAAAATGTGTACGGTGCATTACAGTAACAGAAATTAATGCGGCCATCTTGGTCGTGTTAAAGGTAAAAATACTGTCTCATCATATCGATTTCTAGCATGTTTCCCATTTACATAAATGTCTCTTCTGACTGCGTCTCACTGCTAGCATGATTTTGTTTTAGCTCACTGTGAGCTTGTTTAAGACAACTCATCAGAGAAACAGTGTTATGAGGAACAGGCCATTTTAGACACCAGTGGCTGTAAGTGTGAATAATTTCATTTAGTAGCACCACATTTACACTTTGCAAATTCTTTCACTTCCTTTTTTTCACACGTTGCTAACCGATAGTCTAGGCTGCAGTTTTTCACTCCATTTAATGATTATTTCATGTTTTGTGTAATCATGTTAATGCAAGTGCTTAAACTGAATCATTCAAACACAAATTGCATTCAGGACATGAATGGCTTGGAATGAATGTAGGTGTCTGTTCATTTATCTGAATTGACCGGAGCCCCTTGTGGGTTTTTCAGTCAGACAGGCTTTCTCTTTTTTTTTTTTCTCACCCCTCATCATCCATCTCCGCCTTTTTCTGGCACTCTTCAAAATGGCAACTCCCTTTCGACCTTTTATTATTTCGCTCCGTGCTCTCCGGCTGGCTGCTCTCTACTTTGTGCCTGTTGGCCTTTAACAGAGGAACGATGACAGCCTCGCCAAATGAGCTGTGGCTGCGTTGACGGGGCCTCTGCCTGAAGTAATGCATGACGACATTTTCTTTTTCCGTCCTCTCAACCTGTCTCATTTTTTCTTTTGAAACGTCAGTTCACTTGTGCCAAGTGGCATCCTGTGTCATTTTTATTTTGTATTTTATCAGTTTAATAAACCTTTTGCCGTCTTCACCCACCAGTTCAGGAAGTATGCATTAATACAGAAACACCCACGATCTAAAGACCAGTGAGATGTTTTTCTAACACATGAGAGTTCATCCTTATGTGTTGTTTTGCTCCTAACTGTTTCTTTTATCTGCTAAGTATTTCAGTCCATAAGAGAACAATTTTCTTGATGTTCCTCAGGTGGGAAAAGCCAAAGGTGTTCTCAAGAACTTCCTCATCGAGCCATTTGTCCCCCATAAGCAGGTAAGGCACTCATTACAGTAAAACTGGGTTTAAACAACAGATATTAATTTAATCCAAGATAAGATCTTTTCAGAGTTTTAAACTAGGCTTAGAATAAGTAAATACTGATTTTTAAGGTTAAGCAGAGCTCTGCTGAACTTGATTATTTTGCTCAATCCATCTAAAAAAGAAAGGAAGCCATTTAAAACTTCCTCAAGTGTAAGTTAAAAGTTGATACTGAACCACATTTTAAATTGGAGTTAAAAGTTGAATTTAAGCCAGAATTACAGCAAAAACTAAACTGACATCCATTGATCAGGAGGAGGAGTTCTACGTGTGCATCTACGCCACCCGGGAGGGCGACCATGTCCTGTTTCACCACGAGGGAGGGGTGGACGTGGGAGATGTAGACGCCAAGGCGAAGAAGCTGCTGGTTGGGGTGGATGAAAAGATCAGTGAAGACTCTGTGAAGAAAGAGCTGCTGACCCACGTCCCCAACGACAAGAAAGCGTGAGTTAGACGGAAAAACTATTTGTTGTCAGTGATATGGATTAAATAATTACTGTGAGTGGTGGACACAACAGGCCTGTCCTGTTCCATTCAGGTCAAACAGAGTCAGTCTGGAGGTGCATTTTGTTTTTCAGTCTTTCGTGATTTGCTTCAGTGCTGTGATTCTGAGGATTCTGAATTTAACCAAATCATCTTAAAGGTTTTATTTTGAAGTGTTAAGTCCATAGCTACTAAACAGTCTGTGCTCTAAAGAAGAAAGCCATGCCTCAGCCTCACTACAACACACCTGTTGGTATTTTGAAGATCATGGAAATGTGCAAACTAACAATGGTTTGCTTTCCCACTCAGCCTGTCTTGATTTGCGACTTTTGTTTTTAATAATCCATTTTATCACTATGAATTTATTGAGGTAGCTCAACATTAAACCACCAAAAAAGGCAGAAAGTGGTCATTTTCCATTATATAATTAAACTCCTGACCGACAGTGGAAAACAAAAGTGTTTCACAGATGAAGTCAGAGAGCACTTTGATATTGGCTGTAAATGTGGGGGGAGCAGCAGCAGCAGGCGGAGACGGGCGGAGGGTTTCCATTAGACAAATGACAATCTCTCTCCGATGCTTCGCCTTTCTTCGATCAGCCTCCACCCCCAGCCTCTTTTACACTACGGCCACATTCAGAGCACGTCCTTTATTTTGATGGGTACGATACAGCAGCTCGCCCCCTCCAACCGCTCCCATCCATCTCTGTGGTGGTGTTCTCGTAACGGCAGATTCTGGCCAGACTCACTGTCTTGGCTGACATTGAAGAAGCTTGCCCCAGAAATCGCTCTGCCAACCCCCGAGCTCACCCCCATACACTCGTCTCCTCACCCTCCTCGCACACAGGGGCCAGTTTTCCTGCCCTCCTGTCAGAGACAGACACGGGGAGCTGAGTCACTCGGGAGTTTCGGTCACAGTCCCCCCCCCCCCGCGGGCCAGTCAGAGGCCTGACAACAGGCTGATGTGGTTACAAAGGCTCCGAGCTGCCTGCACAACTGACAGGCAGGAGAGGAGGAAAGCAAAACACTGACCCTCCTCCTCCTCCCCCAGCAACCCCCCACTCCTCACCGCTCTGTTTTGACATGTGAAGGAGGATGTAAATTAGATTTTTTGTTCTCTGCAGCGAGGCTCTCTGCAGCTAATTTACAGGTGGGCTGTTTCCTGTCCAGATCAGCCTTAACAGTCCTTCAATGATATCGCCTGTAGTTTTTCAGCATGGTTTAAATAAGGTGGAAATTATAATGGCCATGCTGGTCTTTTGTCTTCTTAATCACCACGCATTAATTGTAGCGGTAAATCTATTGCATAACCCAGAAATTAAAGAGTTAAATGGACAGGGAGGACATTTCAATGAAGAATTATAGATAAAGGGAATCATAAATATAGTTTTATATCAGCTGACACGCTTATTAAAAGAAATGGTCACATGCGCTGTTGAGAGGGTGAAAGCAGTGGTTGGTAAACAAGTTTCAGCTTTTGTTTTTTTTTTTAGCTGTGTCATTGTGGGTCATTGTACACAAAGCAATGCAACAGCATGACCGGCTGCAAACTTTACAAACTGAGTAACTAACTGTGATGGAAGCGGAGGAGAGCAACAGAAACAGACAAAGAGAAAGTGTTCTGATATCTGCGAAATCTAAGAAAACCTGCTGGTAAATAAAATGTGGCCGATGCCTCGCAGCAGCCACTTCACCAGAGCACATCACAGAGCAGGTGACTCTGTTGATTTCAACAGGAGATACATCCCTCTGTGGATGTAAATGCCTCGATGGCAGAAAAAAAAAAAAAACTTCCTTCAGATAAACCAGAATAAAACTAAGATTCTAGTCTTTGGCCCAGCGGACCACTCGGCACCCACAGTCGCTGCCCTCAGGCCTCTGGCGTTGAGTTTTCAACAGTGGTTTCTTCCATCTTAGATCATTGCAAAATTAAACTAAATTCTCCATGCTAAAGACTTGGAGACCATAGTCCGTGCTTTCATTTCCTGGCACCTCGACTGCTGCATTTCCCTTGATGTTTGAGTCAGTCAGTCGGTCGGCTCTGTCTCGCCTACAGCTGGTCCAAACCGCAGCGGCGAGACTCCTCGCTGAGAGACCATATCTGCTCTGTGCTGGACTCTCGTCACTGGCTACCAGTGAAATACAGAACTGATTTTAAGATACTTGTATTTGTTTTTAAAGCTCTGCATAGACTGACCCCATGTTACATATCAGAACTACTTATCCCCTATTCCCTTCCCTCAGTTGTTGATCCTAAATTATCGATCCTCTCTTGTCTTAAACTACCCAGACTTCTTAAAGAAATGCCTGTTTTTTATTTGTTTATTTGTTTGTTTAATCAATGATCGGCACTTTTTGCTTGAAATTAACTACTTATTTCAGCAGTTATGTGTGGGGACGCAGTAACAGATTTAAAGTTGAGAGCTTGATGTGCTGACTGTGTCGTCTCTCTGCAGGATCCTGGCCAACTTTATTGTCGGACTATTCAACCTGTATGAGGACCTGTTCTTCACATACCTGGAGATCAATCCACTGGGTAGGCTGTTTGTTTTTGTCTCCTAATACTGTGATGTGATCTGTGTCTGAACAGGCAATCACGATGCAATATAGACTTTATTCCAACACTGATTCATAAATATCTTATCAGATTATGAAATTAGAAAGGGGACGTCAAAAGGGAATTGGGAGTGAAAACATCGACGCATAATGAAGCACGATCTTGAATCCAAGAGGCAGAAGTTGTTTCTGCCACATTTTTAACACTGAGGGAGGAAACCAGTAAATAATTCATGCACTCGCTGTTTGATGAAGGCAGCATGTGTTTATAATGGAGTAATTGGGCACCAGTACATGCCCTCTGGCAGCTGTTCCTGTGGATGTAGCATGGCTGCTGAGACCAGCTCTTCCTGCTTTGATGTCACACCACCTCCTCCCCATCTTCATCCTCCTTTCCTTCCACCTCCTACAGGAACGGCAGGGTGGTTGTGGTCACCAGTACTTGAGCGTTGTCCTCCCATGACCTATTTAAAGCTGAATCTCAGTAGGTGGGTGATTGTAACACTCTTTTTTTTTTCTTGCAGTGGTCACAAAAGATGGAGTTTACGTGCTGGATATGGCAGCCAAGATCGATGCCACAGCGGACTACATCTGCAAGGCCAAGTGGGGCGATGTGGAGTTTCCTCCACCCTTCGGCAGGGAGGCTTATCCTGAGGTGAGGCAGTGCTGTAGCAAAGCATCACATTTCAGTCTGTCAGCTTCAAAAAGCTGCTCTTGCTCTCCAAAGAGGAAAAAGCTGACTGCAGGTGTTAAGCAGGATGGAAAAGGCCAATCTTAGAGCTCTGTTCACTTCTCTCTAACCATGAAAGATGCCCGATTCAACCACCACAACACTGCTCAGTGTCACTAGCTAGACTCCTCCATCTGTGGCTCCCCGATGGTGGAATCTAACTCTGCTCGATCAGTCCCTCTCAGCCTTTAAAGAAATGACTGGAGACCTTTGCACTTGATTGACTGCACCAGATATCCTTAAAAATCTAGTGCATCTTGTGCACTCCATATGCATTGCCACTTGCACTGCCTGTAGGCACCTACGTCCTGTCAGACTTGATTTTTGCTTCATGGCACTGACTTGTGTTGTTCTCACCTGACAATAATACAAATAGGAATAAAATGTCTATAGAATAAAGGAAAGATCCATACAGATGCACTAGTCATAATCAAAGAACCAAACTCTAAAATTCTCCCAACTTGGTCCCTTGATATGATTTCAAACTAATGATAAAATAACAGACATTATAGCATCACTAATAATCAGTAAACATGGTTATCATGGTATTGTTTTTTAAGTAAGGGATAATGTACAGTGAGTAGGTCATTACTGTGAAAATAGAACTGGCGTTGGGGTCCTGCACACATTTATATGTATTTTAAAATGATTTTATGGATTTATTTCATGACCTGCTCACTGTACATTATCCTGCTTCTTACATGGTTTTGTACCCAAAAAATAATTATTTGACACAAAATATTTATTTTAAAGTGATTTTAACAATGATTTTATTGTTCCTTCAGACTCTATGATCAGATGTGTCCATAGCAACGGTCTGTCATACAGAAATAATAGACCCTAGATTGTATCAGAATCAAGTATTTAACAAAACCATGTAATAACAGTGAAATGACTATTAACTAAAGGTTAATTAACTATAAACTTACAATTTATTAATGATGATTAATATAAAGTGTTACCCGGAGGGGTTGAATCTGAATGTTCTTTTCGGTCTACCTGGCAGAGATGTGCATCCTACTGAGTGCACTCCTCTAATTTTTTCTATTTTTGGCAGATGCACGCAGGGGCTTGTTTGAGACAGACTGTCTGTGCACCAGAAGGGCTCTAATTGGGCTGCTGTGAGTCTAGAGTGGAGTTGAGGGACAGCGGGTGCCTTTGATTGGGAGCTTTTTTACTCTCAGCCACCAGCTGTGGCCCCGACTGTCACAAACAAGCACTGATGCACATCACATCCGCCATGACTCTTAATATTTAGACAATATTTCCAATTAATAGCTCTTTAAAATCAACACAGGCACAGGTTATGGATTGTGGCCATATGGAGAGGTGCTTGACTTCTGTTCTGATTAAGGCTGCAATCACACATGCACTCACACACGCGCCTCCCCCTGCCTCTGTAGCATTTGTAAAACCGTTCTTTGACCTTTTGTTTTTGATTTTGCAGGAAGCCTATATTGCCGACCTCGATGCCAAGAGTGGTGCCAGTCTCAAACTGACCCTGCTCAACCCCAGAGGCAGGATCTGGACCATGGTGGCAGGAGGAGGTGCCTCAGTGGTGTACAGGTACCCAGCAGAACCAAACTATGTAAAATAAATAAGACCTTAGCGGCCATGTATCTGAAATAATCCAATTGGATGTTTTACTTTGGTTGCTTGAATCATTCCTTGACGTTATCCTCATTACACTGCACATAATCAGATTTAGCATTAGGAGAGTCCGCCGCTGATGCATTTGTGAGACTGATGGTGCAGCAGCTCAGACTCTGCCCGTTCAGCTGCCTGATACATAAGATTCTTAGATGGTGCCATTTTAGTGAGAGTCTGGAGGAATGAGCGGCGTCTCCCTCATGCCCGCCGTCTGTCGGGGGTGTAAAAGCGTGACGTGCGGGCACATCAGCCATGACTAATTATTCCCTCTGTGTACTGTTAAGTTACTGTGTCTGTTCACGATGTACTTCTAATTCAGAAAAGTGAGAAAAGGTGCATTTAGGCAGGGCTCTATTCATGTTTATACCCAATTAAATCATTATTTAACTTTAAATTAGGTTGCACCAATCTATCTTAAAATTAGAAAGGGTTCAGTTTTAACTACTCTTTAACCCTCAGTTTAGTTTTTACATTGATCCCAGATTACATTTAATTCTGTTGCACCAAAATCCAGTATTAACTTTAGACTTACAGCTTCTCTGCTGAGCCATCATGAGTAAACTAAACTCTCATTAAACTCTAACTAAACTCTTATTGAAAATAATCTTAGATTAAATTAATCTTTGATGCAAAACAAACCAGTCTTAGTGTTTGAATGGATACCAAAGTTTAGCTCTGATCATCTGATTTTTCTTAAAACTGTGGAGCATTGTTGGAGCTGGAAATCCGGTCTGCAACCAGATATGACTGTCAAAGCATTTGTTGTTGCCATCCCTGATGTAAAACTCTCCTAGTGACACAATCTGTGACCTGGGTGGCGTCGATGAACTTGCCAACTATGGGGAGTATTCAGGAGCTCCAAGCGAACAGCAGACTTACGACTACGCCAAGACCATCCTGTCTCTGATGACCAGAGAGAAGCACCAAGATGGTAGGAAAGCTCCTCTGTCCAAACTGTCTGTGTATGTACGCAAAGCACTCTTCCTTTTTTCAGACTGATGTTTCCATCATGATGTTTTTTTCCAGGAAAAGTTTTGATCATCGGGGGGAGCATTGCAAACTTCACAAATGTTGCAGCAACATTTAAGGTACAGTACAGTTTGTGTTTATGTAGTAGCCTTAATATTACATACTTAATATCAGATTATTCACTGAGCATGTCCTTGTCTCTGTTAGGGGATTGTTCGAGCTATCAGAGACTATCAGGAGCCACTAAAGGAGCATGAGGTCACCATTTTTGTCCGCCGTGGAGGCCCCAACTACCAGGAGGGTCTCAGAGTGATGGGAGAAGTTGGTGTGTTGCACATTCTAACTTAACACTGATTTATACTTCTATCTTTTAAGTGTGAATGCATGTCTTTAATGCGTATTTCATCTGCAAGCACCTGCTTGTTTTCCTACATTTAATTTGGATCTGTCTACTTTCCTCAGGCAAGACCACTGGGATTCCCATCCACGTCTTTGGCACAGAAACTCACATGACTGCCATTGTTGGCATGGCACTGGGCCACCGGCCAATCCCCAACCAGCCTCCTGTTGCTGCCCACACTGCCAACTTCCTCCTCAACTCCAGCGGCAGCACATCGGTATGACACTTACTGACTCCACGGAGACAAATAGGCTGTCATGATGTGGCGTCGGCTCACTGTGCAGTGAATTTACATCATCAGCTCCACCAATAGCGCGGTGCAGTTTAGCGGCAGAGCGAGCAGAAGACCTGCATGCCACAGCCTCTGTTTCAGTTATTACTGTCTTGTCCTTTTAGTGAACCAGATTATCAGAAGCCCGATGGCTCTTTTGTGTAAGAGCATCGCAGGGCATTGTGTGCTGCTTGCACTCAAATAGTTGTGAGACCACAGTCACTAACACACTGCGACTGCCCCGAGGCGTCCATTAAGTCTGTGCAGTGCGTGGGCTTTCTGCACAGTGAGCGTGGGCCTGCACATGTGTGCACATACATGCATGCATTTGGCTGGTTGATATATGAGGAGGAAAAATGACACGAGGGAACAGACACAGCATACAACTCACTATGTAACATCTGTGCAGGTGCATGTCTAACCCTGCCCTTTTATGAAGCTTAAGGACTGCTGGTTTGGCAGTTTTTACAGTTTAAGCAGATCAGTTCTCAACAGAGCTGTCCTCATTAACAGAAACAATTCTTCAAATATGCATGACAGATAAAAAATGGATGAGTAATCTTATTTTTTTTTGTCATTTCCAGACCCCAGCATCCAGCAGAACTGCCTCTTTCTCTGAAAACAGAGCCAGAGTTGAGGGCTCACCAGCCAAGAAAGTCAAAACTGGAGCTCCTATCGGTGAGAACACGCACACACACACAGACACGCACTGGGAAATCTTTGCTCTGTGACTGCTGAGGCTTTGACGTGTGTTCATGCATGGGTCCACTGCTGGGCAGCGTCTTAGGGAGACGCCTTGAGATCATGCATGGATTAGTTTAGGTATTATAGCTCCCCCTTTGGACAGCAGGAGGACCCTGCAGTCCACACACACTAAAATAGAAGTTCATTGTAGTGCAACATGATCAGAGACACTCACACTTAATCTAGGACATCTGAAATTATATTAAAAAAAATCAGAAGGCCATTAAACGAGGTTTACAATCCCAGACGTGAAGCTTTTTGGGCATTGAAACACTTTGCAGTCTATCTTATTGATCTCACTAAAGACCCTAATGGCCTCATTGATTTTCTTTAATCTTCATTTCAGTGGCATCATAATTTCTCTTTTAACTTTATTCAGTTAAATTTGATCACTTTATTTGGGGGGAAAGGAAACCTTGTATAAAACTTAATACAATTAAATTAACTAAACCTTATGGTGGGCTGGTTTTATCAAATTTAATCAACTGCCACTATGCTGCTTTAATTAAACCAGTCACTGTTTGGTTATGAAACTGTTCATCAGCAAAGTGAAAAGAAATGGAAATGGAAATGACCAAATGGCCAAGTATTGGAACATGTACATATCTGATAAAATGACTATTAAAGGCAGGAGAAAATCTTACAATACGTGGATAAAAAATACAATAAGTGCTCAGAGCAAAGTCTAAAAAACAAAGGATATTCAAGAGGATATTTATGAGAGCCAACTGCACTCATATATTCTTTTTCTGTCCAGTTTTGCAGCAACATTTGGCTGAAATAAGCAAAGCTATAAATAACATTTTTAAGTGCACACTCCATTTGTGGTGCTCTACCAAGTAAAAACTGCTCGGGGCCCCAGCCACTTTCTCAATGGTTTGGTAAATATGTTTTTTGAATTTTAAGAGTAGCACTTCAATAACAAGAAAATTGTCTGAAACCAGAGGTGCCACACGTAAGCAAATGAAAGAATACAATCAATAAAATATATAAAATTGAGGATTTTTTTTTTTTTTTTTTTTGACATGCACAGGAAACGGAGGAAATAATACATTTCAGTGACCTGGTGTTTAGTTTCTGTAACAGTAACTGTAATTGTAACTGTAACAGTTTTCATTTTCCTGCAGCCAAGGCGACTACCCTCTTCACCAAACACACCAAGTCCATCGTGTGGGGTATGCAGACTCGGGCGGTGCAGGGCATGCTGGACTTCGACTACGTCTGCTCCAGAGACGAGCCGTCTGTCGCAGCCATGGTCTACCCCTTCACGTAAGCACACTCTGCCCTTCCTCCTGAGCTCCTGTTTTCTTTGTCCTGCTGTTAGTGTAATGGAACTTAATTGCACATTTAATGTAATAAGAATCTCTTAAGTAAATGGTGTCCTTTTACAGTATGACAAATGCTATCATAGGATGATGTGCTTATAATTACTCTCCCTCTGTCTTTCAGCGGAGACCACAAACAGAAGTTCTACTGGGGCCATAAAGAGATCCTCCTCCCTGTGTATAAGAACATGAGTGACGCCATGAAGAAGCACCCAGATGTGGACGTGCTCATCAGCTTTGCATCTTTGCGTTCGGCCTTCGATAGCACTATGGAGACCATGCAGTACCCACAGGTGAGCGCACCCTCATCCTGCACCATATGGAAGGTACTTAACAGCTGGGGAAAAAAAAACACTAAAGGCTTTTTATTTGATTGCTTTCAGATTCACACCATTGCCATCATCGCTGAGGGAATCCCTGAAGCTCACACCAGGAAGATCATCAAGGCCGCGGATGAGAAGGGTGTTACAATCATTGGACCCGCAACTGTTAGTCACTTCTTATTAGATTTATCATGATTTCACTCTCTTTTATCTGAGCAAATAAGCAAATCTGTGTGTTTTCTTATGCAGGTTGGAGGAATCAAGCCAGGCTGTTTTAAGATTGGGAACACAGGAGGCATGCTGGATAACATCCTCGCCTCTAAGCTCTATCGTCCAGGCAGCGTGGCCTACGTGTCCCGCTCGGGCGGCATGTCCAATGAGCTCAACAACATAATCTCCCGCACCACTGATGGCGTTTTTGAAGGTGTGGCCATCGGCGGGGACAGGTTTGTATCTTATCTTTAATCTGCAGTATGTATACATGTGGGTTTGAATCGGTGTGTAATTTAACACTGCTCTGCAGATACCCAGGCTCCGTGTTCACTGACCACGTGCTGCGCTACCAGGACACTCCGGGAGTGAAGATGATTGTTGTGCTGGGAGAGGTGAGGAACAAATCTACACACACTGCTGCCTGCAGATTTAACCCTTAACTGAGCAAGCAATATCCTATTAGCAATGGAAACTGAGCAAACTGGAAAAAATTACAAGCATTGACAATCATGCAAAAAACATGTATACACTGCTGAATCAATCAACAAAACTGTCTGCAGAGTTTAGACCTTTAAACATAAGCATATCTGTGAGTGATTATCCCTGGTTTATACCCTTATCTGGACAATATGTCCTCTGGGATACAGACATAGAATGCCTGCATATCAAAGTTGTGAAAACTTAATTATTTTTCAACAAGAATATAAAAATCCTACTTAAAAACTATTTTTAAAGCAACACTTCTGTCATGGCCAGAATCTTTTTCTACATGCACCACCATTTTGGATTTTTTAAAATACAAATTATGAGCATATTTTTGAATGTTGGCATGAAGTCACATGACTTGAGTACTTGTCCTTCTTCCCCTTCAGTGTTTCTCATGATATAAAGTTTACACCCCTAATGCCCCCTTTCCCACAACCTGTCAGATGACTGTATCCTCCAAGAGACAGAAAATATTTATTTGATACATGTCTTATCTGCTTCTGCCTTCCACAGATTGGAGGCACAGAGGAGTACAAGATCTGTGAGGCGATTAAACAGGGCAGGATCACAAAGCCAGTGGTGTGCTGGTGTATCGGCACCTGTGCCACCATGTTCTCCTCAGAGGTGAGAGGGCTGCATGTCAGGCACTGCATAATGAGATATTCAGTGGATCACTGTGGTTTTAATGACGTTTCTGACCCGTGTTGAACCTTTTTCCCCCCCTCAGGTTCAGTTCGGCCATGCAGGAGCTTGTGCCAACCAGGCTTCTGAGACCGCAGTAGCTAAGAACAAGGCTCTGAAGGACGCCGGTGCCTTCGTCCCCAAGAGCTTTGATGAGCTGGGAGAGATTATCAAGTCAGTGCACGCTGTCATATTCAGTCCTTCAATTCATCATGTCAACATAAATGTTCCTCATCATATTCCCACAGCGGCCATTTTCCTTTGAAGTCACACGCAGGGTTGGAAGCTCAAATGTTAAATTGCTGTGTTCCAGGTTACGAGTCGTGTAAATGTAAAGAATCTGATACGTTTTCATTTTAGCGTGTGCTGATTGATCAGCAACTTAAAAAACAATGGAAAGTGACTGTCTGGGGTGATATCAAGCCATATTTCAAGCTAAATCACCATGTGTGATAATCCAGAAACTACCATCAGACATCTGTGAGCATTCAACCAGCTCCCAGCTAACGTTAACATTAGATTGTGTGCCATGATACAATAAGAAAACTGTAAATTAATCCTCAGATATCACATTTATTTAAGCCTGGAAGTAAAACACACTGGATGTAATCAAGCATGCAATGTAACATGACCTGCCTCGCTGTCTCTTGTCCAAGTGTGTAACAATAAGCTAAGCGTCTTAAACGGGGTCATCAGCATGTTAGTTTACATGAAAATAACAATCTGATCTTCAATTTTTCTTTTTTTAAACTTACAATACTTTTGTGTTTTATGGTACACTGTACAGAAATTTGTTGGTCCATTCAAATACATTCTATTAAGTTTTGTTTTGAAGAACACAAATAACCAAAGTCATACATATGTGCCAACTGGGCACAAAACACACACTTTAAACAGAATAAAATACAAAATAAATTGTAAAATAATAATGAAAAAAAGATACACTTCTAGGAGAATAAAATACAAAATAATTTGTAAAGCAATAATGAAAAAATGAAAAACAAATACAAATAAACAAATGAACATCTATATACACAGATTCATATCAGCCCATAATAATTCTGCCCTTGGAGGAAAATTATTTTAAAGTAAAATGTTCTCCAGTGCATATCTTAATCCATTAATGAGAAGAAATAAATATTTTAAGGATGGAAGGCCTGCGTTTATAGTTAATTTGAGTGAAATAATGATGGCATTAATTTTAGAAATTCAGGTCATGAAAATGTGAAGGAAGAGTCGTGCACAAAAAGGCAATTTGTAGTTCGCTGACTTGATAAACACTGATGATGCCTGACTGAAAAAATAATGGTTGAGATGAACCAGTTTTATGTATGAGTCTTAATGCTCGCTGCAGAAGATAAAAACTAAGAAGTTTAGTGTATTTTTCCTAATATAACAACACTTTTTATAATGATTCCTGAGCTCATCTCACAGGTTTGTGTCTTTTTCATGCGTGCAGATCTGTGTATGATGACCTTGTTGCCAAAGGAGTCATCCAGCCAGCCGAAGAGATGCCTCCTCCCACTGTGCCAATGGATTACTCTTGGGCACGAGTGAGTATGCCTCTGAGCAATATCTTCATGCATCAGGTGTTGAACTAATCGGATGAGGGCAATACAAAACAATTGTTGTTTCAAAATGAACAAGCACATGGAGTGAAGTCTTTCCTTCTCGCATCTTTTTGCCCTGCAGGAGCTGGGTCTGATCCGTAAACCTGCGTCCTTCATGACCAGCATCTGTGACGAGAGGGGTCAGGAGCTCATCTACGCCGGCATGCCCATCACTGAGGTCTTCAAGTCGGAAATCGGCCTGGGAGGAACCCTAGGGCTTCTCTGGTTCCAGAGGAGGTCAGCATTCTTTAATCCAGCGGTTATGATTAAGAAGCTCTTGAGAAATCAATGACCACGTAACCACCGGATTTCATTTTGTGAGCGCAGGTTGCCGAGGTACGCCTGTCAGTTCATTGAGATGTGCCTGATGGTGACGGCTGATCACGGCCCTGCTGTCTCTGGTGCCCACAACACCATCGTCTGCGCTCGAGCTGGCAAAGATCTCATCTCCAGCCTCACCTCCGGCCTCCTCACCATCGTAAGACACTTAAACCTGCGATCCATGCACCTCATTTACCAACCTGCAAAAGTTCACCACAAGTGTTTTTTATGCCTCCCTGCTGGTGAAAGCTGTGGTCAGTCAGTAGTCAGTCATTCTTGAGATTTTAAGAATGCCTTGATGCAATAAGTTAAAATTTGGCACAAATTTCCATTTGGACTCAAAGATGTACTGATTAGAAATTGGAGGTCAAAGGTCACTGTGACCTTGTAAATCATGTGTTTCACCATATCTCAAGAACTCCTAGACGTGATGTGAAATTTTGTCATAAGTAGTGTGATGATGAAGTGATGATGTGTCATATCAAAAAGGTCAAAGGTCAACTTCACTGTTGCATCATAATGTCCATCTTGCCATCAGTCCTCTGTACTCCTCTGGTCTTCTTATATTTGACACCTCTGACTTGGGAACAGCAGAGGAGGCATGTATGCTTTGGAGAACAGTATACAGTCTAGAAAAAAAAAATTCACATTGTGTCACATTTTAAAATGTTGAACAAATTACGCTTCATGTCAGGCTGGTCATCATCACTAAAACAGTGAAAACAGAGTCTTCATTATCTGTAGATTATTTTGCATTGGTCTCCTTTGTCCGACCCACTTGAGATCAACTTGGGCTTCATGTGGTTTCATTTGACACCTCTGCTCTAAGTGAAAACAACATGTTTCTCACTTTGACATGTGTGATTTCAGTGAATAATTCAATGTGGTGAAAAAAACAAAAAACCCTAATACCTTCTAATAAATTCCTTCAAAGTCTTGACTGTATATATTGTTCAAGTCTGGACAGACATGGGTGTAAACTGCTGCTTGACTAGTTTCCTTTTTGTCCCTTTTCAGGGTGACCGCTTTGGAGGCGCTCTGGATGCTGCAGCAAAGCAGTTCAGCAAGGCGTTTGACAGCGGCATGCTGCCCATGGAGTTTGTCAACAAGATGAAGAAGGAAGGCAAGCTGATCATGGGCATCGGACACAGAGTCAAGTCGGTGAGTGTCGTGGCTCCTTAGCATGTGTGTATCCAGTGTGAACAGCAGCAGAATGATCTGTAAATCAGAGTTTAGCTACTTTTGTTAAACCCTGATATTAAATAACACAGGGAGAAGAGTTGTCAATATTGCTTTGGAGCTAGAAATGTCATGTAAAGTACTAGAGATGGAGGAAAACGAGACTGAATGGAAGTGGAAGATTTTGAATGAAAAGTTTTTTTATGCTTCCCCAGATCAACAATCCAGACATGAGAGTCCAGATCTTGAAGGACTTTGTGAAGCAGCACTTCCCCTCCACTCAGCTGCTGGACTACGCTCTGGATGTAGAGAAGATCACCACGTCCAAGGTAAGATTTATCACTTCATCCTGTCCTTCACAGCCTTTACTAAATAGTGACACCGTCCATTTTTAAATAACGTGATCTTTTTTTCCCCCTGTGTATTTATTTTATCATATTAGAAACCCAACTTGATCCTGAACGTGGACGGCTTCATTGGCGTGGCCTTTGTGGACCTGCTCAGGACCTGTGGTGGTTTTACACGGTGAGAAAAAAAATACTGGCCAACTTAATTATTCGGGATAGTTCCGGGGCACTGAGGGGAAAAAAGTTGATTTGGAGCCCTGCTCTGGTGCACCGTTACCTCTTCAAATTAAAAGCATCAGCCTGCCCTTCACTTACTGTCAATGTGTTTGAGTTTATGTACAAAATAAGCAGTATCATGGTGACACTGTGTGCAGCCACTCTTATCGTTGTTGTCAATTGTACCCACCACAGGGACGAAGCTGATGAGTTTGTGGAAATTGGAGCTCTGAATGGCATCTTTGTCCTGGGACGCAGCATGGGATTTATTGGTGAGTCATTTCTGTGTACACACACATCGCTACGGTGTACACCAATACCATGCAGGACAATGAGGGATGTAACAATATATTGAATATTGTGATAATGCAATAAAAAAGTGTCTCAATCATACTGGACTGTGAAGATATCTACTGTGATGTTACATGGTCAGTTAATCCATTATTTTTATTTTATTTTTATAAAAGCGCTGCTACTGACTACTGCATTGTTTGTTTAGCAGTTGTACAAACATGCATTGCCAAAGACAGTTCATGCCAATATTACTCAATTACTCAAACCAATTAATTGATGATTTATGACTTTTTCTTGCACGGTTACATCCCTGATGACAGTCAAACCTTCCTTGTCGTATCTCCTCAGGACACTACCTGGACCAGAAGAGGCTGAGGCAGGGTCTGTATCGCCACCCCTGGGATGACATCTCCTACGTGCTCCCAGAACACATGTCCATGTAACCGGAGGGACTAAACCAGAGAGCGTCCCCAAAATCCCCTCGCCCCCGGCTGACAGTTCTCCACCCGCCCATACTGTGATATGTCACCCCGAAAACAGTGGCATAACATAGGGAAGATGTTACTGTTAATATAGCTGTAAATTGAAGAAGAGAGTATGTTTTTAGTTTTGCAAACCTGTTAGTGCTGCAGTTCTGTGACGTGAAACCTGCTAAAACTGTGAAACTCCAGACAAACAAAGTCAGGGACTGACTGTACAGGTGAGGGATTAAAGGTGGATTATTCGACGACTGACCACCACCGCTCTCATGTTACTGTTATTTACCCCAAATATTACATCATTGTTGTATTAACCAAGCATGTGTGTGTCTGTACCACAGACTGTTGTGTCTCTGTGCAGCTCTATTCATTGCTCCCAAGGGGTGAACATGTAGTGCAATAATGCCTGAACATCCTGTAGATCAGAGCTTTATTTATGTATAGGTGTATAAATAGTGAAAATTCAATGGTACGGTTATAGTTTTGATTTTCTCGAATGTTTTTGACACAAGTGAAACATGAGTCTGCTTAATTCTGTGGCAATCGGGACCATTTTCCTGGCAGGTGTTGCTCTTTTTCAGCTGATGGAAAACACAGGAGTATTTTCTAAAGGGGTCTCAATGGAAAGTGAGTGTTGTTAGTCATAAGAACAAAAATTAAATATATAACTTGAATGTCTTTTTCCCCCGTTATTTAAATGGATTAGGGTATCTTTTGCCATAGGTCCCAGACTGCAGTTATAGTACTGTCTTCTGTGAAAAGATTAAATATTCACAGTTTTTGATAAGATAATTGCACTAATCCCATAACAACAAACTGAGTCATTATTGGAATATTCTGCATCAGCAGCAACTAATTACAGCAGTTAAATGCCATTGTTTTATATTTTCACGATTAATACATTAGGTCTTCGTATTTTTTTGAATTAATGAAGATTGTTCTATCCTATTGTTTCATTTCTTTGTAGGATTTTAAAGATCATGACAGACCAAATGTCGAACATGTTGCTCCATAATTACATGCTGACTTTTTTATTTGAATAAAACCAATTAAGATGACGCAGGTTTAACTTTGACACACACCTGTCAGACGGCTGTGTTTGTATCCAGTGGAGGGAAATTGTGTCTTGACAGTCTGCTCATAATCATTAGACTCCGAGAGCAGGAGAAAATGATCTTCTCGAAATGAAAGAAAATTATAAATGTTCCCCACAATTAATGAGGTCTGAAAGAAAAGGTATGGCAGCCATCATCAGTGTCATCTTTTCTGTGAATGTTACAAAAGTAGAATAATTCTGTGGACAACCACAAACCTCACCGGTGTTGTCACAATGTTTGTGTTTTTAACTGTTTCAGTGTGAACTCGACGTGCCTCTGTATGGATTTGTTGTAAGTTAACAACTGTGTTAATTGAGTGAAATAAAATGTAATTAATGTAATCTAAGAATTCAGAGTGTGTGCAATGTTATTTCTGTTAACCTCAGCCCAGATTAAACTGTTAAGCAAGTGCTCGTGTTTGGGTTTACCTCCTACATTTAAGGACTTTTAACACTTTTGATATCTCTATATACACTTTTAACTTAAATTGCACACATGTAATACACAGCGTGTAGCATTTACAGGATAGTTGCACAGTACAGATTGTGCAGGATCATGCTCGATGTCATACTGAGACTGTGAGACTGAGATCTTTTCATATCTGCAGAACCATGCTGCAGATGTTCTATCACTCAGTGGTGGCCAGCATCATCTACTACGCTGTAGTGTGCTGGGGCAGCAGGCTGAAGGCTGCTGATGCCAACACACTCAGTAATCTCATCAGGAAAGCTGGTTCTGTCCTGGTAGCGGAACTGCAGCCTTTGGTGGAGGCGTCAGAGAGGAGGATGGTGAGGAAACTGCTTATTATTATGGATAACGCCTCTCACCCTTTGCACACCTCACTGGAGTCACATCAGAACACCTCCAGCCGTAGACTGAGACCATCGAGGAGCACCACAGACCACCACAGGAGGAGGTCTTTACTATCAGTGGCCAGTTTGTTACTGCAGGAGGGGGAGGACTTAAGTCCTCCCCCTCCTGCAGTAACAAACACTGAGGCATCAGAATGAGAACAATATTCGGTAACTTTTTCAACATCATTTACAATATTACTTTTCATCATGTCATTGTTTTAATATCATGTACTTTTCATTAATATGTGCAATATGACTTCTCATTGTCAATGCAACATTACCTTATTATTGTCATGTGGATTATTATATTCATTATTATCTGCAATATTACTTTTTTATTATCGTGTGCAATATGATGTTCATTAGCATGTGCAATATTATGTTAATTATAATTTGCAATATTAGGTTCATAATCATGTGCAACATTATGTTCATTATCATGCACAATATTACTTTTAATATCATGTTCTATCTTGTCTGAAATAAATATTTTTATATATTGCACAGGATAACTGCACAGTATAGGTTATGCAGGATTATAAAATGTCTTAATGGCACTCCTAATCACAAAGCCAACAACATTATGCCTGTGATTTTCTAGTCAAATGTCTTGTAGTAAAATGAATCAGTGGGGTGTTATTTCAAGCCACAATGCATTAAAGCACAGAAAATGTGCAGAATAGCTGTGGTTTAGATTTATAGACCTCTTTGAGATCCACTGTAATTATACACGGTCTGTAAACATGCACACAAAGGCTGCGCAGTTATTGCAGGCTTGAGCAGTTCGACCTTCTCTGAGCCTGCAGAGCAAAACACATACATGTCAGTGCAAGTTTCTTCCCATGTGCAGAGCTCAGCAGTGGGGACTGCCACCGACCTACGTCAACGACGCGGTGACGCCTTTCATCCACTGCGCATGTCAGTGATTGACTGTTTACCAAACTGAAGTTGGTTCCGCATTCGTCGTTTCCTGACGCTTCAGTCACTCTGTCAACAGCATGGAGAAACGCCTGGATGTTTCCCTATAAATATTTAATCACAAATAAGATTACGGAGGTGTCCTTTAAAATAATGCCTGTTTTGGCATTGCTCTCACGCCAAGAAATTCAGGCAAGACCCTGATTTGTCATTGATCATATTGATCATATTTCATAATAAATCTGTTAACAATAATGGCAACATTTTCCATTCACAAAAGTAAGTTTTTGTTGTTTTCTTGAAAGACATTGAACAATATTAAAAAACTTTTTTTTTACTTTTCCACCGATAAAAAGGCTATAAAACATCTAATATCTTTTAATGATTTATGTCATGTAATGTAATGCACCCCTGGCTCTTCTGTGTCTGATTTGTGTTCTGTCTCCTGTACACTAAATTTATCTTGTTAATAAAAAAAATATAAGAAGCAGCGACAAAGGTACATTTTTAGCTTGTCTATAAACAATAGTTCATTTTTATTAGTATGCATCGTGATGACATTATTATTATTATGTATTTGTAGCTATTCATCTGTTGTTGTTGTTGTTGTTGTTGTTGTTGTTGCTGCTGCTGCTGCTGCTGCTGCTGCTGCTGCTGCTGCTGATGATGATGATTATTATTATATAAACCTTTGACTAATTTCATACTAAATATTTTCCTCTAAAATATTTAATACAATAGAGTGGGTACTTTGAGATTACTTTGTTTCTCTTTAAAGGGACAATTCACCCAAAAATCAAAAATACATATAATACATATTTTCCTCTGGCCTGTCCTATTTATCCATGTATAGTTTTGGTGTGAGTTGACGAGTTTTGGAGATATCAGCCAAAGAAATGTCTGCCTTCTTTCCAGTATAATGGGACTAAATTCCACTTGCATGCTGGTGCTTGGACGCCAAACAAACAAACAAACAAATACATTTACAAAAAACTTATGAAAAAGTTAATCACACCCTGGCTGGTGAGCAGTTTTATTCATTTTATTTGATTTATCACAAAGCGAGTGTCATCAAGTTTCATCTAATTTGAATGACCGATATCTAAAATATGTCATTTTGATTTTCGGGTGTACTGTCCCTTTAAATGTGGAGCTTCCAACACGAAACGCACTTCGCTGTGGTCCTCTGGTCAGACTCCATGTATGTGTGGCTGCGTATGTCGCCTGCTTTCCTTCTCTAGTTTACTTCATTTCCCACCACTGCTCACCTCCAGCAGAATGGCAACGGCGGTCCCCAACCCGGAGGACTCCGCCAGGAGCAGCGGGAGCGGCGGCACCGGCACACCCAGCGCCCTCGCCGGGGACGGGGACGCGGAAGAGACCGAGGACTTCACGTCGTCCTCGCACTGCTCGGAGCTGTCTCGGCGGCAGAACGAGCAGAGGAAGCAGGGCTTGTTCTGCGACGTGACGCTGGCCTTCAGCAGCGGAGTGGCAGCCGGGAGCGTCCAGAGCTGCGAGTTTTCCGCCCACAGGTCGGTCCTGGCTGCGGCCACCGATTATTTCACCCCTCTGCTGGGAGGACAGTTCTCCGAGTCCCTGTCCGGACGGGTGGAGATGAAGGAGTGGAGCTCCGAGCTGGGGCCAGACCCAGATACGGTGGAGAGTGTTATCCAGTACATGTACACCGGAGAAATACGCGTCAGCACCTGCAATGTGCATGAAGTGCTGGAGCTAGCAGACAGGTATGATGTGTTTACAGCTGTGATACTCAACCTGCGGCCCTGGGGTCAAAGTATGGCCCCCCAGTATGTTGCCTGGTGGCCCTCCGACTGTTTCCTAATTCACAATGAAAATACATGGATTCACACTGTTTTTCCCAGGAAGGAGGGGTAGATATACCAGTTTTGTCTGATTCATACAAGAGGATAATTGATCTTTGTGTTGTGGCCTTGCATGCTGTGCAAACAGCAGGAGGATCAGACACCGAGCTCTGCAGGAGAGGACAACTATCAGCTGAAGAGGAGCAAAAGTTGGACAGAAATTAGGATCATTTTGATCTACGGCTGCACAGTTAATCACAGTTGCAATAAAATAGCAGTGTGGCCAATTGCAATATCCAAATCGCAGAACCAGAATCAAAAGACAGAAAGAAAACAGCATTATAATGAGGCACTGTAGTGTTGCATAGATGATTTGGCCTAAAAATCGTGTTTATTTGGTCCAGACCTCAATAAATATTACATCAGCACAATCTTTTTTTTTCAGTGAACATGAAAATTTTAATGCAAACCTGATAGTTTCCACTAATCATGTCACATATCACAATTTTAGTCAAAATAATTGGGACCTTGTGAATTGACTCGTATCATTTTGGGAAATCTGAATCGATGCAGTTGCAGCTCTTAGGCCTAAATGTAGAAATAACACTAAATCTACCTGTGAATCCTTGAACCAAGTTAAACACAAAGATATATAAGGTTATATTAATGTTTGTTTATTAATTGGCCCCTGGCCTCCTGTCATTTTGCAGAAGTGGCTCCCAGGTCAAACAAGTTGAGTATCCCTGGTTTACAGTCACGTTTGTGTTTGTGTGTGTCGGGGCGAGGCAGTGATTTTGACAGTCAAAGCACGAGTCGTCAGCAGCTGCTCTGTTGCATAAAAAGTATTTGCAACACTTTATAGTATGGACACATGAATTATCATGAATTAATGCATGACTTCAGACATGAATTCATTCATGAACTATCATGCACAAGAATAACAGTGTCTCATGCATGACTTAATGCAAGAGCAATGTATTTAATTTATTCCTAAATTATTAAAGGGATAGGTCAGATTACTCGATGTAGGGTTTTAAGAGGTACATATGATCTGTGTTTCTGCTGGTTGACAGTTTGGACAAGGTAGATTGACCTTTTTTAAGTGTGCATTATATTTATAATATTTTCCCTGCTTTAGTTGCCATCAGAAATCCAAACTGTCCCTTTAATGCTGCTCTTCATAGGTAAGTCTGCAGGGCAAAAACTGACCTGTTACAGCAGTATTCATGTTTTCTGTTGAATTCCAAGTGCATCATGATTAACCAAAGCATTACTTCTACATGACTTCATCATGTTTGCGGCCCTTCAAATAGAGTCAGCCCTTCTGTATATTTAGGCATTATTTATTCGGATACAAATGCAAATCAGATTATTAGAATTTTGGACTTCATTTCATTTATAAATTATTTATTAAGGGAAAGAGAATTTGTAAACGTGTATGCATTAGCAACAAATGGTTAATACGTGCAATTTCACAATTATGGCACCATTCATCATTGTTACTCATCAGTGTGAAACACAGACAGGTTAGCACTTGAAGGGCCACAAACGGGGCCGTAAATTGAATTTTAGAAATACTGAAGTCATGACTCCTAACTCTGTGGGTTCAGGGATGCCACCAACAATAATCATTAAGTAAATCACACCTGTGCCAACACATGGATCAAAACCAAATTAGAATTAAACACAAAGTCACAAATGTGGCCGATTTATGACTCTTCATAGTTCATTTTCTTATTGAAATCACACAAACAAATTGAGCAGAGCAGGGTTTCCCCTAATTTACCTGACAGGTGATCTGACACTCGTACTCAAGTTCATACAAACAATCAGCCATAATAAGTCTAATGCCAGGCGACAGCAGGTGAGCAAAGTTAAGAAAATTACAAAGTTGTTTCGCAGATTCATGGGAGTTGTATTGAACTGTTGAAAAGTTACCTTTAAATTCGACACATACCAAGCATAAACCTGATGTGCTCTTTAAAATAAGAAATATAACACTGTAATGTAATTCTTAATTACAACTAAATAAAAAGTGGAGGTATTTCTCATTATTAATCAACAAATTACAAATAAACAAGGTATCACTGAAACATTTTGCTTGTAATCGCTGAATGCACAACTATCTGTCTGTTCCTGTTCAGCTCTGTGGGAGAGATGATGTCAACCCTTGTTCACAAAGCATCATGATACAACACAGACATTTTAGCAATTTGTCACTTGAATTTGTCATTTAAAAAATAATATTGGCCAGAGAAAATATGTAAAAGGATTCAGAAAAACACTGAGGACATGACCTCAGTCTCCTTTTCAGACCTGTTCACAAACATGAGAAATTAATGCTCAGTTTAATCATGATCACAACACTCTGAAGTGCACCGTTGTGGCAGGTCAGTTTCTTTGGTCTGTCCCTTTAACAGAAGACTTACCTATAAAGAAGCCATAAACATCATTAATAACTCAGAAATACTGTAGTTTTTGCATCACTTAATGTGTTGTTCTCGCTTGAAATCAGGCATGCAGTTAATTCTTGTACATTCCTGATAGTTCATGAAGTATTACATGCTTTTTCATGCATTTGATCATGTATGAACTCATGAGAATTTATGTACCCTTACTATTAAGTGTAACCAAAGTGGTATTTTGTGCTCTGCTTGCAGAAAACAATGCTGACCCAGCCTCACCAGTCAAACAGTTTGGTATTATCTACTTATCCAGAACAGCTCACTCTCTCTAACATGCTGTGTTTTCTCTCTTGGCTCTGTTAGGTTTCTCCTGCTGCAGCTGAAGGATTTCTGTGGTGAGTTCCTGAAGAAGAAGCTGAGCCTGACCAACTGCGTGGCGGTGCACAGTCTGGCCCACATGTACACGCTGGACCAACTGGCTCTACGGGCTGCAGACATGATCCGCCGCAACTTCCACAAGGTCATCCAGGACGACGAGTTCTACACGCTGCCCTTTCACCTGGTCCGCGACTGGCTGTCCGACGCGGAGATCACGGTGGATTCTGAGGAGGTTCTGTTTGAGGCTGTGGTGAAGTGGGTGCAGAAGAACTCAGAGGAGCGAAACCGCTACTTCGAGGAGCTGTTCCGTCTCCTGAGACTGCCCCAAATTAAGCCCACCTACCTGACCCGGGTGGTGAAAAACGAGCGGCTGGTGGCTGCCAATGAGGCCTGCCTGCGGCTGGTGTCGGAGGCGGTGGAGGGCCACGCCATCCGCTTTGAGAACCTCAAGTCGGCTGATATGGAGTTCTGGTCCTCCCACATGGCCTCCTTTCAGCCTCGCTTTGGCCAGAACATGGACGTTATCATGGTGGTAGGCGGCGTGTCCGAGGGAGGGGACTACCTGAGTGAGTGTGTGGGCTACTTCATTTACGAGGACCGCTGGGTCAACCTGCCGCACATCCACAACCATCTGGACGGCCACGCCATCGCCGCCACAGAGTCCCACGTCTACGTAGCTGGCTCTATGGAGCCAGGCTTCGCTAAGACGGTGGAACGTTACAATCCCAATCGCAACACCTGGGAGCAGGTGAGCAACCTGACCACACGGAAGCACTCCTTTGGCCTCACCTGCATTAAGGATATACTGTACAGCATCGGTGGCCACGGCAACTTCAGCCCAGGCTTCAAAGATGTCAGCGTCTATGAACCCGAGCAGGACAAGTGGCACAATCTTGAATCTGCGCCCAAAATCCTGCGGGATGTGAAGGCGGTTAGCGTGGAGGACCGCTATGTGTACGTCACAGCACGCACACCTGTTGATACAGATAATGAGGATGGACTGAAGACGGTGACGACTCGCTATGACACAGAGAGCCGCCAGTGGCAAGATGTTGACTCCCTGCCACTTATTGACAACTATTGCATCTTTCAAATGGCGGTGGCGTCGACTAACTTCTACCACACGGCCTCCTGCTGCCCCAAGAGCTACACCGTGAGGGATGAGGTCGCTAAGCAGAAGATCAGCGTGCGCATCTCTGACGAGATCCTGGAGAGTCTGCCACCCGAGGTCACCAGCATCGAGGGCGCCGCCATCTGCCACTTCGATGAGGATGTCTTCATCATCGGAGGCTGGAAGAACAGCGACGATGTGGACAAGCAGTACCGCAAGGAGGCTTACCGCTACTGTGCCGAGAGGAAGCGCTGGATGCTGCTGCCACCCATGCCTCAGCCTCGCTGCCGAGCCACCGCCTGCCACGTCCGCATCCCCTACCGTTTCCTGTACGGCTGCCAGCGCTACCCCATGCCCCAGAACCTGGCCCGCCAGCGAGACCGCATGCAGCAGATGCAGCAGCTCCACCGCCGCACGCTCACCCTGCGCCGGCAGCTCCAGTCGCAGATAGAGTGCTGAGCAGGTCGGCGTCGGCTCCATCCAAGACTGCAAGCCGCCGTTTCATTGTAGCCATCGTCATCGACCCCCCCACTCATTCATGACATGATGCAGCGGGTCTTGTGTTGCTCTCATACTAGATTTCATCAGACTGAACCCTGTGCCATCGCCTCTCATGCTGTGTTGTGCTGACGGTTGATTCGTTGAAAGCCATGAGAAGTGTAAGCAGGTGTGTGCCGACCAGCTGGTGGTCTGCGAGGAGGGATGTGATGAATGTAAACATGTGAATAAGAGTGTTATATAGCAGCCAATGACTGGATATCCTTTTGTCAAGTATGTTGGTAAAGATGCTGTTTATCTGTTTGTACATAAATAGTATAAAAGCTGTATATGTAAACATTTATATGGATATTTTACATTCCTTTACTGTGTGCCCATACTGGGAAGGCTATGAGGCATTATTAATAACTGCATTCCTACATTCAATCCAACTCACTTAAAGGGAAAGTTTGGATTATTTGAAGTGGGGTTGTATGAGGTTCTTATCGATGGTCAGGATATTAGCTACAGTAGATGGTGGTCGGCACACCCTCAGTTTGGAGAAGCAGAGAGGAGCACCAGCACAGAAGCTAAGTAATGAACTGCTGTGGCCGGGTCAGCAACAAAAGATAGTTTAGCCACTTAAAAAAGGTTCACCTAAAAAAAAAAAAAAAATCTAATAAGTTAAAGTGTACACTTCATTTAGAATATTTTCACAGCTTTACTTTGCCTTCAGACAGCCTTTTTTGATGGGAAACTGCTGTTATATAATCTAAATATCGCTCTCTCCAAATCAACCAAACTCCATAGGCGAAATCAGTCATTTTACCTTGCAGAACACAGAAGTTGCTGGTCTACTATTGCCTCAGTCTGTCAGTCTGTTTGTGTTATTGTGTGACTTCGGTGAATCTGAACTATCAAAACATGGAAATCACACAGTAACACAAACAAACTTAACAGATCGAGACAAAAGTAGTCCAGCAGCCCCTGTGTTCTGCAAGATAAAATTGACAGATTTCCCCTGTGGAGTTTGGTTGATTTGGAGAGAGTGATATTTGGCTTATATAACGGCTGTTTCCTGTCAAAAAAAGAGAGACCATTTGATGTCAAAGTAGAGCTGTGAAAATATTCTAAATGAAGCGTGCACTTGAACTCATTTATTTTATTTTTTTAGGTGAACCTTTTTTAAGCAGCTAAAATACATTTTGTTGCTGCCCACAGCTTCAGTGCTGGTGCCCGTCTCTGCTTCTCCAAACTGGGGGGCGTGCTGACCAGCATTGACTCCAAGTACTTCATGCAACCTCACTTCAAATAATCTGAACTATCCCTTTAATGAAGTCTCATTTCATTGTAACACTGTGACAATCTCCTCATGAACATCGGATCAAACGTTACTCACTTACAAGAAACCTGTCTCATAATCGCTCTATTAGAATGGCTCTCCTTGTTACCTTTGCAGCCTCAACAAAAAATAAATGAATTCAGAGAGGCTGCTAATCTTAAAATCCTGTAGACTAGTTTTGCTTTTAGATTGCAGTTTCCCTTCGACAGTCGTACCGAGTATATTTCTGTCATTTTTGTTGCTAATGTAATACTTGAAAACTGAAATCTTACTCCGGGTTTCTGAAGAGGTGAAATGATGAGAGAAAAAAAAACGTGATTATATGTGATGAAATCATTCCTTTGCATTAAAATCTTTATCTTTGCATTAAAACATTCTATTTGGCTATTGCATTAAAGGTACAGTTCACCGCAAAATCAGACTAAATATTTTACCTCTTACCTGTAGTGATATTTATCCATCTAGATAGTTTTTTTTTGTGAGTTTAAGAGTTTGGGAGATATTGGCCATAGAGGTATCTGCCTTCTGTCAAATACAATGGGCCTCAGTGGCACTCGGCTTGTGATGCACAAAGCACCAAAAAATACATTTTGAAAAATTCAACACCAGTGTCTCCGTTCAGAAATCCTAACCCTGTTACTCAAGATAATCCACAGACGTTGTTGTGAGCAGTTTTTTTTTGCTGGAAATTTCTATGGTAGAATCTACCAGAACTAGTTTTTTTTCTACTAGAAAGAAAGTAGACCCTACGTTAAACTGCTCACAGCAAGGTTTGTAAATTATCATGAGTAACCAGGTCATAATTTCTGGAAAGAGACATGGGTGTTGAATATTTCAAATGTAGTTTTTGGCACTTTGAACAAGCTGAGTGCCACTTAGTCCCACCGTGTTGGAGAGAAAGCAGACATCTCTACAACTGATATCTCCAAAACTCTGCAATTCACACTAAAACTATCTAGATGGATAAAAAGCACTACAGACCAGAGGAAAATATGTATTTGTGATTTTTTTTTTGGGTGAACTGTCTGTCTAATCATTGGCAATGGCTAAATCATTCCTTTCTTTTGCACTTTGGCAGTCTATTGCTCAGTGTGTTCCCACTAATCTAAGAAGACTGAGAAAATGTGTATATGTGTGAGTGCAGAAGCGTGTATGATTTGTTTGCAGAGCAGAGCTTCTCTACAGCTGCACCTTTTGACATCTAATTGTTTGCAAAGTCTTACATAAGCATATAGGGATTTAATTTGCCAGTGCACTTTGACTTTATTTCATTTGTTTCATATCTGACAAGGTGATTGTATTTTGGAAATGCTTTGTTTTAACCAGCTTCCAGCCAGTAAGATTTGATCTTCCTTGAAAAAAAATAACATGTTATCATTATTTGTGGATTTGTTTCCAACATTAAATGTCTCGTAAAAGCTTGTGTTACTGTACTTCACTTCCAGCTGGATGTGTATTAGAGATCGGCCATGTTGTTCTGTGGTCTCCTTTCGCCCTCCAAAGAGACTGACAAATGAGATGAAAAGGAATCAGACTTATTGGAAAAGGGATTGTTACATGAATGTGTTGTGACTGGCATTAAGAAATTCCCACTGTCCATGCAACACCTATTGCAGCATAAAGGTTACAGAGCGTAGAAATGATATTCATTTCCACTTTATGACCAACATAAATAGCACTGCAAATATTAAGTGGAATAAGCTATGTGATTTGCTTTGCATGTGATAGTTTGACATTGTGTCCTTATACTGGATGTAAGAAATGCTAATGTCATCACTTGCAATTAAAGTTGTTTTGTAAGACAGACGGTTGCCCACATAGTGTATTATTGCTTTGTTGCCCTTTACTTGTTTTAGGACAGAAGCCTTGATGCAACTTACATCTACTTTTAAATTACAGTTAAAGGGATAGTTCACCCCAAAATCAAAAATATATAATTTTCCACTTGCCTATAGTACTGTTTATCCTGTTGTGGTGTGAGTTAGAAATCATGACCCAGTTACTGAAGATAATCCACAGACCTTGTTGTGAGCAGTTTCATGTAGCAGCTATTTTCTTTCTGTTTTCCCCCAACTTTATTTGCATCAAGAATATGTGCAGAGGCAGATTCACTTTGTGAAAATCAAACAGACATTTCTAAATTTATGTTCACTGCATGGTTCACCTTTGTAAATTCCCTGTTTTTGTTCCCTCTAGTGTTATTTAGAAGAGGGTCCCGGAGGAGACGGAACCTTTTGTCAGTGCCTTTGCCTTTGGGGGAAGAGTACATACCGTCCCACCACAAGTTATACAAGTAGTAGTGATGCATTCACGTGTTTCTTATAGGTTCGAACTTTTGAGTTTACATCAGACGAAAAGAAATGTCGCTTTCGGCCAGAGAATGCATGACATCAAAGTATCTTCACTTTTATCGTAACCTGTCTCGACTGTTTCCATCCATGTTTTATAGCTGACGTCACTTCTCGGTCAAATCATACAAAATATAACTTTTTATCTCTATATTTTGTCATTACAGTGTGACTGTTAAATCCCGACACCTTCGACAGTACCTGAAAGCAGCGGAACCGCTCTACCAAACGTCTTCCGCAGGGGCCTAGAAGGGAACCCTAGACCCGAGAAAGATCTCGCGAGAGCGATCATTTAACCCAAACCATGTTCTTTCCGTAACCCAAATAGGCGTTTTGTTGTCAAACCTTGATCTTAGATCACAGCCATAGCGTTATCGCGTTGTAAAACATTATTAGGCCGTACAGCATGCACATGTGAGAAACGACGCGTACAAATCTCGCGAGAGTTTCGCCAATAGTAGTTCCCTTCTAGATGCGACCCATCATAGCAACACGAACGTTAGCTGCTCATCAACAGTCAAACGACTGATGACACGTCTTTTATCTAAATAACCATAACAGCTTGACGAGAGATATCAAGAAAAATGGTAATGTTATTCAGCAGGTTTTGAGGGAAATACCAAGCACCAAAAAGGATGCACCCTCCACCAGCGAACTTGCATACTAGCTAGCTAGCTGGCTAAGCGTTTCTGTCTCAGCATTGTACTATTGTGCTGACATTAACCTAGTTAGCTAACTTTTGGTTAACGTTACACCGATTGTACTTTCTTAGCTTGAGCGTTTCAGTAAAATATAGTACACGAAACGTATTATTATCATGGCTGTAGCGCCAGCGTGGCAAATATTGTATAGGCAGAGAGGAAGTGCGTGATTCAAATTGGCACTAGCACCTGACTGGCTAGCTTACTCTCTGTCCAGGTGGACTGGATGTTTGATGCCTATAGTGACAATGCGTTTTGACGTTTTGTGCAATCACGGTCTGTCTCATTAAAGATATGACTTCTCTGTTCTCTCCATGCTTAGATTCCAGAGTTGTCCAACCCGTCAGTGTGTATTAGGGACCCTCAGAGGGTAGAGAAGATCCTACAGTCCATGGTGAGGGCTGGCTCCAACACCGTGCAGGTATACAGTATGATTCACTTCTTCCACGTAGAATTTGTTTTACATGATAATAATGAATAGTGTGGTTTTTAAAACTATTTTCGATTTTTCATTCAGGTGATCTCCGATTTCGACATGACCCTGACAAGATTTGCATACAATGGAAAAAGATGCCCTACCTGTCACAGTAGGTTCACTGACAAGCAAGATGTAATTTGAGGTTATCATGCTTATAAAGGTTGTTTTTACTCCTACTTAATCGCTGTCTGCGTACTTTACTTGCAGATATTCTGGACAACAGCAAACTTATCTCTGAGGACTGCAAAGAAAAGGTAGGAATGAGGCTTTAGGGCAAAAAAGCAAGTTTTCTATTGACAAGCTCTATACCATTAAAGGAACAGTTTATTTCAAAGCAAAAATACATCCTCTTCCTCCTCATTCATTCCTCTTACCTGTAGTGCTGTTTATCAAGCTAAATTATTTTGCTGTCAGTTGACAAAGATTTTTTCTTTCTACCTACCTACTTAACTACACCCACCAACTGTATCATTGCAATATTACTGCAATTTTGATATCACAATGGTAATGATCATGAGACTAGGAAATTGCCTTAGATTTTGGATATCGTGATATAACATAAGTGTTGTCCGTTCCTGGTTTTAACAGCTGCATTTACAGTAAAAGTGATTGACTGTTCTAGCTGTTCTATTATTTGCCTTTACCCACTTAATTATTTAGTCCACATTGTGTTAATGTTTTGTGAAAGTTCCAATAGTAATCCCAACAATATTGTCACTGTATCAGCATCAAGGTATTTGAGCAAAAATACAATGACATTAGATTTTTTTCATATCACCCATAAGATCATGATATGTTTGGTTTATTTAGGCATTGATAGTGTGTTATTTTAGAGAAAATACCATAAAAAGAAAATGGTTGCTACATGAAATGGCTCACAACAAGGTCTTTGGATTATTTTGAGAAACTGGATCAAGATTTCTGGAAAAAGAGACTGAATTTGACTCTTTCAAATGTAATTTTTTGCCACTGAGCACCACATTACTGCCATCTAGTTCCATTAAATTTGAGAGAAGGCAGACATCTCTGTGGCTGATACCTAAACAAAACCTGCAACTCACACAAAAACTATCTTGATGGATAAACAGCACTACAGGCCAGAGGAAAAATTGGTATTTTTGACTTTGGGGTTAACTGTCCCTTTTATTGTATTTTTCTCCACATCTAAGCCACAGCAGAGACATCATAAAGATAATGCATTTTCAGCTTGTTAGATTTTAGGACTGAGCTTCATGTGTTGTTTTCTTTTGGAAAGTTAGAAATGTTCAAATCTTATGCAGTAGACTGCCTACAAACAAACAAACACAGTATTTAACTTATAATTTCATGTTGATTAATCATTTTTTATTCATTCATTGGTTCATTCATTCTATCACTCATATTCAGTTTGTCTGCCATCTAGTGGGCAATAGGAGGAATTAAAACAAACTGAATCATGGTCTGTGACTTGATTCTGTTCAGCAGTAATGCAGAGACATGAGTGCTCCTTTCTGCAGTCTTTCTGCTGTTAAGTCTTGTATCTGCAGTGTGGCATTTAAAAAAAAAATGAGACCACATATTGCTTAAAGGTCCAGTGTGTAAGACTTGCAACAATTTATTGGCAAATTATGACGTAAATGGAATATAATATTTACAATTGTGTTTTCCTTGGAGTATGATCACTGGAAAATAAGTTGTGTTTTCGTGTCCTTTGAACAAACCATTTATATCTACAGTACAGGTCCCTTTTCACAGAGGCCACCATGTTGCACAGTAGGCCAGAAGAGATAAACTAAATACTGGCTCTGGATATGGCTTACCACTAGATACCACTTAATCCTTCATACTGGTCCCTTAAGTGTTATTTAGGGGAAAAATCAAATTTTAAGAGATTGTCTAGATTTTGCCAGTATTGTAATCAGGGACAGAAACACATTGTTCACAAAATGCACCCTTATGATTTCCCTCTGAATCCCTGGGGTATAATCTGACAAAAAGCTGTAAAATGAAGATCATCTGAAGGTCTAATTTTGTGAAATCCAGAAGTTTTCAGCCAGTTACAGTTTTCTGAGCGTTGTCGTGTCTTGTCTCTGTCAGCTGAAGGAGCTGCTCAACACATACTACCCCATAGAGATCGACTCTTCACGACCAATAGAGGAAAAGCTGCCCCTCATGGTGGAGTGGTGAGTATCTAATTCACCTTAATTCACCTAAAATCTATATTCTTAACGTTAATCTGTTCATTGTGATGCGCCGACATCTCACAGGTGGACTAAAGCCCATGAGCTACTGGTAGAGCAGAAGATCAGGAAAGACTTGCTGGCCACGGTGGTGCGGGAGTCTGATGCCATGCTGAGGTGAGAAAACCCGATCCCTCTAAAGACCAGAAAATCCGTTTAATAATTTAAATATTAAAATATTTTGATAACATGGGGTTTTGATGTTTTAACAGGGAAGGTTACCAGCTCTTCTTTAACCACCTGCATGAGCACAGCATCCCCCTGCTCATTTTCTCTGCTGGAATAGGAGACATCTTAGAAGAGGTTATTCGCCAGGCAGGCGTCTTCCACCCCAACGTCAAAGTCTTCTCCAACTACATGGACTTCGATGAGTCTGTGAGTAGCCACACCCAGAACTATGATTTGATCCCCTCTGCAGGGATGGAAATAATGTTTGTCTCTTGATTTGCTGGTGCAGGGCGTGCTGAAGGCTTTCAAAGGAGAGCTGATCCACATCTACAACAAGAGGGAAGGAGCGCTGCTCAACACCGGCCATTTCCAGGAGCTACGGACACGGCCTAACGTGCTTCTGCTGGGAGACTCTCTAGGAGATCTGACCATGGCTGACGGGGTGCAGGACATGGAGAATATCCTCAAGATTGGGTTCCTCAATGACAAGGTAAAGAAAATACACACATTCTCATGTTCATCAACATGACTGGGTAACAATATTCAGTACCTGCTGCCCTGAGATGAGTGTAAGAACCTGAATTCATGTGGCAAGCATCTAGACTGGCTATATATTCAAGGTTCCCACAACTTTTCCAAAATCAAATACAGGTACCTTTTCAAGCACTTTCAAGGCTGTGGTAAATGACAAGTTCATTACTTCATCACATTAAATCAGATCGACTTGGTACACAACTGGCCGAGCCAATATAACACTCAATTACAAGACCAATAACTTTAATTTCAATAAAAATCCTTTTCATTTTTTTCATCAATTTATCGTTTTCAAGTCGACGCTCATTGAAACTGTTGGCCACGGGCTTCACCTGAGTTGTCTTCATTTTGTGCGAAAGACAAAAGAAATCACGTTCTCTCTGACTTATTATTTTTTCATCAGAAAAGCTATTCAGTCAGAGAGCCAATATCTGTAATTCAGTTCTTCATTGTCAAAAAGAACCTTTAAGATATACACAGCATCATTCTTTCTTCAACAAATTATGACACTTTCTGGATATCTGCAGTATTCTAACCATGGAAAAACATATCTACAACCCAGTTTTTACTAAATTCAAATGAAAAAACATTCCAACAGATAACCTCGATACATTTGTGGAGATCTGAAATTGCATTTTTCTTTTTACATAATACAATTTCTGGATACCTGTAATGACATTTTTCCTGGTCACAGTGTATGTTTGGATAAACAAAATTACATTATGGATACATTTTTAGACATTTTAAATTTAGTTTTCACTAGTACAGTCATAGTTGTAGGTATCTTGAATAGGCCTGCAATTAACAATAATTAACACATAATCTTTTGATCATTTTCTTGATTAATAGATTAGTTGTTTGGTGTATAAAATGCCAATCAGTGTTTCCCAAAACCCAAGGCAACATCTTCAAATGTCTTGTTTTGCTCACAGCCCAAAGAGCTTCAGTTTACTGTCATAAAGGAGGAAAGAAACCAAAAATATTCACATTTAAGAAACCTGAGGAGGAGAATAGTATGCTCATAGTTTTTACCATTAAATACTCATGTTTTAATTTCACTTTTCATCTGCTTTTCTTCTCAGGTGGAGGAGAGGAAGCAATCTTACTTGGACTCGTATGACATAGTGTTGATAAAAGATGAGACGTTGGACGTCCCTAACGCCGTACTGCTCTACCTCACTGGCAACAAGTGAACTGAGACTGGATGATTCCACTGGCCGTTCGGTTTCGGACACTCCGGTGCTTCAGCTGAGGCGGCCCCTGCTCAGAAAATAGCCAGTTAAAGGCTTTTTGACAACCAACTAAGAATGTGTCAGCATTTTTTATTTTAAGATAACCTCTCACAAGTCCAGTGGACAGTCGCAGCTCACGACACCTCGTCACACTTTTATATCTTTGTCCATCGGCCTTCCTCTGCTGTTCGTGGTTAAACTTTTACTTTTGGACCTTTTACTGTATGTGAGGGAAGCCAGATTTGCACTGTGCAGCATGTAAAGTGGGTGTTTGTTAGGGAGGAAGATTGGTGTTGTCAGACAGTTTTGGTCTTCATATAGGATGTAATGATAAAGGGAAAAAAAAAAACGCACAATATAAACAGCACTTGACTCTGCATTTAGTCTCAAACTGATGTCCAGCCTCTTACAATAAAACTAATATCCAGCTACTTTTTAACTTGAAGATTTTTTAAAATGTTTAACATTTTATTACAGTGTCAAGTCTTCCAGTTTGTAGTCATACTGTAAATCAAACTATATGCGTTATTTTTTATGGAAACTATTGTTTTTCTTGCGTAACACGACAGTGCTACTAAGTTATGACATGATAGCCACACCTGATTTTAAAGCTACTATAAGATGTTTTTAACTGATTATGATACTAACTGTTTCACTCTGATGCCTTTACATTCATACATACATAAACAAACGAGACCAGCAGCGAGAAGATCAGCTATCTGTATATAGAAGTTTTAAATATCCACCACCATGTCGGATTCTCTTCTAAATCAGATAAAAATGAGCCTATGTTTGAATTTTCCCAGGCAATGTTACAGTGAGTAACAGGTTAGACAGTTAAAAAGATGCAAAATATAATTTAGTAGCTTTAAAATAAAATAAATAGGCACACAAAATAAAAAAAAACAAAAATTAAAAATACATACATACATTTTTTAAAGTATGGCAGAGGTCCAATGATTTCTAAGTACTGCTACCTCACAAGTTTTACAACGTGGTTATTTGACCTGTGTGATTTTGAAAAAGAAAAAGTCTCAAAGATCCTACACTGCAACAAACAAAAGTTTCCAAAAAAAAAACAATGTGCCAGATACAGTCAGTCATGCATTTTTTTTGTCGTCTTTTGTGCAAACTCATTACCTCTTCATATGTTCCAACTTGTCTGAAATAAAATGCGGTTTCATCTCTGTCTGATCATCATGTTTCATTCGTATTCAGGAACAGGTCTGTACATGGACAGTGTAGAGGAAATAAAGTAGGTGTTTAATTTTATTCTAAAACAGTTTATTTTATATACCACAACACAGTTGAAATATCATTTTTATAATAGATTTTCACTTCCAAATATACTGTACAACCAGTGGTTTTTCATCATTTTATATGAGGCACTGTACTGACTATTAATTTCTATAAACCGTTACACTCTGGAAGAAGGGCCCAGCCCAGATGCCTTCTAAGGTAGTTAATGTTTGAGCTAAAATGTGCCTTTTCCAACTGAACACAATTTCACTACAGAACACTTTTCTTCCCTTCACATTATAAAACACCTGTTTCGTGTGCACAACGTACAGTTGTTTTCTTGTGCTGTCAGTGTTGTTAAACTGACTGGCTCTACCGCTACAGGTGTGAGACGGTATTTCTATATTCTAACAGACTAACAAAGCAAACGGACTCCCTAAAAGCTCGACAGTGTTTCACTCTGGGAAACATTTTCAAAATAGTTGCACAACAGTTGCAAAGATGACGGTATAACCCCAGCCACTGCCAGCTCATTCCTTACCATCGCTGTAATACTGCATGTGTCCCGTTTTACAACTCGTCTCGTCTCACTTGTTCAGGCTCCTCGTCCGCCTCAAGTTTCAGTTCATCTTCTGTGATCTTCCCATCTGCATTGTGGTCCTGGTTATTAAACATGTCCTTAATGATGCTGTCGGCATCCACCCCCGGCCGAAGACGACCTTTGCCCTCTTTAACTTGGAGCATGATGAATTCTGAAAACTGGAGAAAATATGAGATATAGTTGCACTGTTAAAAACATACAGGTAGACACTAATTTCTGATTTCGCCCCTTTTTCGGTGGAGGCAATAAAGGCTTGGAACTACTGTGACCCTTTTCCATTAATTCTTCACAATTACAGTCCCCAGTTATTTTGTTGATGAAGCAGAAAAATTCAGACATGTTGGTGGAAATGTGGTTTTCATCAGCAGTAACTTAACACGACTCCTATGCAGCAGAAAGCGAACATGAAACTGTAAAATAAAGCAGATACCTGAAAGCACAAACAGCAACAACAGAGAGAAACTAAACTTCAAACCAGAGATTCAGTTACAAGCTACAAAAATACTGAGAGCTGAACACACACAGACTTATAAAAACTCCTCTCCTGCACAGACATGAGGTTTTCCAGGACACTTAAGAAAAAAAAACAGAAATACAGACTGATGACGGGAAATGAGTCAATCACCTATTTTTAGTTGGTTTAGCCGTGTTTAAAAAAAACATACTGTACATACTAATTTTGGTGTAAAAGAGGCATAACTCATTATTTTGCTAATGTTTCTCATTATGACTTACAGGATCTTGTTTTTCATCCCTCTGGCAATTGCTGTGAGATCTCTTATAGGAAAAACTACTTCACCTGGAGCTAAAAGTAGTGTAAATCACAAGTTTCATCACGATACGATGTTATGTCGATTCTAAGGACAATGACATGATATTTCAGGGGCCTTAACTGACATCAAGGCGATATGTGTCCACATCCCTAGCTTGTCTGCTTACCTCCTCTAGAGGGACCTCTTTGTCACCGTTGAGGTCCATAGCAGGGAAGAGATGTTCCGGGACATCTCCCAGCCAAATAAACATGTAGCCTTCAGGCACACCCTTCTGCAGCTCCACTAACTCCAGCTCAAAGAAGAGCACCGCACTCTTGGGAACCATTCCGGCTGGAGACACCGAGACAGAGGGAAGAAAACATGATTCATGATTCGGGGTAGAAAAAAAAAAAAAGTGTGCACAGCAGGGTGTGATCTAAGCTGCTCCAGTGACTGACCTCCATTTTCACCGTGTCCCCAGTGTGGTGGGATGACCACCTCTCTCCTCTCGCCCACACACATGCCACTCAAACCTTTCTCCAGACCCTCAATCACGCTGTTTGTTCCGAGAGTCGTGATGGAAGGTGAATCAAATTGGTCCCTGGAAATCAACACGTAACCTGTTATCATTTAATTTCAGTTCCTAAAAAATAAAACGTTTTCATGTATTAAAAGTTCAAACCATGCAGGCATGCGTGCTGTTCTCATGGCTCAGTAAATGGTATGCAGTTCCAAGAGCCCTGAAGTGTGTCAGACGAGGAGCCGGCAATGATTACATGCATGAACCAGGAGGAGGAGGATGCAGTGTAGCAAAGTGAACAGCAGAGGGTGCTCACGAGGAGTACAGCAGGGTGCCGTCCATCAAGGAGCAATTATAACGATAGTGAATCAAATCGTCAGCTTCACTGGTCCCGTTGCATTCCTGAGGCTTGTGGGTAACTTTAATATCGACGGGGTCCTCTGGGTTGTGGAAATCGATGACGTGAATGTCGAAGACCAGCACAGCAGAGCCAGGAATGAGGTCTCCTACAGCGGGAGAGAAGAAAATAAACAGGGTGTGTTGTAAACATAAACGAGACGTAGTGGTTTGGTGGAAAATTCAAAGAGTCATCTGAGTGTTCCTAAATGCATGTCTTCAAACTCACCAACTCCTTCCTCGCCGTACGCCATGTGAGGAGGGACCGTAACCCTTCTCTTCTCTCCCATGCACAGACCCTGCAGAGCTTTGTCTATCCCTCGGATCACGTATCCCATACCAATATACGTGTTGTAGGTGCTGTTTCGCTGGTAGCTGACGTAGGAAGTGTTAAAAGAGAAATCTGTAATTCCACAATACGTCATCAGAGATCAAGGAAACATGTTAAGTTGAAATATTCACATCTCTGACAACACTACAGCCACAGTGTCCCCCTTTGAAATTTCTATTCTAAGCTGAAATAACTGTTTTTGTTTGCCCATTTCACTTTAGAGTTCAAATTAATGCCAAATGTTCATTGAATAAGTGTTTGTTTATGAGTCATGTACAGTCTTGTAGAGGTCTTTATACTGGTTAAATTGGCCAATATGTTAATGGATTCTGGCAGGCAGTCACTTATCACTAAGTCCAGAGTAAGTAAGTAAGTAAATAAGTTCTTCCTCACTCAGCAACTCCCAAAATAGCGCAGTCTTCTCAGGGATTCTGAGGATATTGTAGTCACCTGTGTGTTCACAAACATTCGCTGAATGTAAAGCCATTTTCACAAATGCACTCTGAACTATACCAGGAAAAGTCGGGGAAGGATATTGACCGAATGTGACCTTTCACAGATGCAGCACGCATTAAGAGATTGTCTGCATCAGATGTGTTCACACACGTTGGAAATACTTTGTATAGTTTAGGTGAAGGGTGGCACTAGCAGAGCGAGGAGGAGGAGGAGAAGGACATCAATACAAACCAAGTCTCAAATTTAATAAACTGCGATGGTCAGAGATCAGCTGACTCTGGTCTGCCTGCGCAGCAGGAGAGACACTTCATGGTGCGCTGCTTTGCAGGACGCACACTCACTTTCTCTGACTGTAATCTGATGTTTTTACATCAAAGATTATGAACAAATACATTAAAAAGACCTCAAAATATTAGACTAATGTAGGCTGATATTGATCAGTAATGAAAGAGCTGATATACAGACAAGCCGCTGCAAACCGTGCAACGTCATCAACACACCCTCTCGTTGCTCCGGACACTGAGCTGCTCTATTCACACATGCAGCTCACCCAGATTTAGGTCGAGGGAGCTGGCAGGGTTCAATCTGGGTCAAAAAATGAAGACATTTGTGTTCACACATACAGCTCTTCTGGGTAGTATGTGGATAATTGCAGGGTTGCAGTGCATGTGTGAAAGAGTGGTTTAAGAGTGCCCAGACACGTAATTTGCATTTTAGTGAACCAAATCTTGGACTTAAAGGGCATCAGCTGTGTAGGCGGTCCTTCAATGTCAGGCTATATTGCGCATGCGCCGCAAAAAGAATGTGGTCACATGCAGCCCAAACCATCATGAATGTGGTCTGAGCAATCAGAGCTCAAATACATCCTGAGTATGTTCACACCCGTGTTCAGAGCTGTCCACTTCTGATCTGATCACTCAGGATCTGTTAACACCAGGTGTGAACTGGGCCTCAAAGTTAATTTAGCTTACATTTTATTGCTTTCTGAGAACGGAGAAATCGCAGGTTTACCTCGAGTCAAAGGCCGTGCCATCCTGGAAGGTACCGTTGTAGTGATAGCGGATGTAATCTCCGGTCACCGTCCTGCGGGTGCAACCTTCAGGCACCTCCTTCACCTCCACAATCAGATCATCTTTAGGGTTGAACACATCCACCAGCAGAACCTCAAACACCAGTGTAGCCTGAGGAGGGACCTTAGTCCCTGTTAGGAAAGAAAAGAAGACTTGTAGTTTCAGGTCCACACCAGTCAAATTTTCTTTACATTAATGTGGAGCATTTTTCAAAGCCTACTCTGACCTTTGGGATTAGTTTCCTACCTGCCAGGCAGAGCTTTTTTCATTCAGAATAGTGTGGTATGGAGTTTTCAACGTGCAATGACTTGCAGAGACAGAGTCAGGTATGACATGACATTACTTTTCTATACGTCATGTTTATATAATATGCTCATTCTGTGAATCATTTTAAGCTGGATAACTTTAAAATGCAAGTTCCCCTGCTGCCTTAAAAATTTGAGTTAAGTGAAAAGTATTTCAAATTTGTCTTGTACAACCATTTGAGTTAAGCAAACTTAAGAAAACATTAAAGTTCAATAAGCTTAAGTTGAATGAACTAAGTGTGTGAGAGCTGGGAATGAATTTGATACTGAACTTAATCATACTTCAGTACTAGTAATTACCAGAGCCGTTCTCTCCGTATCCCAGGAATGGTGGGACGATGACGATCCTTCTCTCCCCAACACACATGCCCAGAAGACCCTCTTCCATGCCTTTGATGAGGTAACCCTGTCCCAGGTAGGTGTCATAGGTTGCGTTCCTCGAGTAGCTAAATGAAGCACAATTCAAAGTTGTTTAAAATCACAAAAATGGACAGGACGCACCTGAATGTTAACACCTCACTACACCTCGGCGCAGCCTCACCTGGAGTCAAAGGCCACGCCGGACAGCAGGGTGCCGTTGTAGTGGTAACGGACAAAATCTGACGCCACAGTGGTGCGGTTGCATCTCGCAGATTTGCTGAGCGTGCGTATCTGGACCTTGTCCTCAGCATTCCATATGTCCAGCAGGAGAACGTCATACACCAACACCGCGTCAGGAGGAATCACGCCACCTGTCGGACAGACAGCACAGATTGGCGTAAACCAGGACAGGTAATGTATCCAACAAAGTGCTGTCACTTGCTGTCACGTTAATCTGCACCTGTTCCGATGCTTCCGTAGGCCAGGTGTGGAGGGATCGTGATCTTCCTGCGTTCATTGACACACATGCCCTGAAGACCGCGGTCCATCCCTGTGATGAGTCTGCCCAGGCCCACCTGGCTGATGAAGGCTTTGCCTCGATCGTGACTGCAGACAGTGAAGGAGAGGTGGATGACAGCGCATCAGAGGTGAGGACAGGGCTGGGAATCGTTTAAAAATTCTTAATATCACTACCAATACCTTGGCCTTCATATGGGTTCCTGAACAATACTTTTTTCGAGACCAAATCAGTTTCAACAAAAAGAAAATCACATAACACATTACAGCACAATAACTCACTTTAAAGGACGAAGCTGTTCAAAGACTTAGTGGTAAAAAAACAGAACAATGATCCCTGTTTCTGAACTGATTAGATTTTAGCAGTCCAAGTTCAATGTCACTGTGACCTCAGGTCCGTCCCACTGCTGAATGTGATATCTCAGGGATGCCTGGAGGGAATTTCTTTAAGTTTGGTACAGATGTCCACTTGAACTAAAAGACAAACTGTCACTATGACCTCACGTCTGTCCCATTCTTGTGATATCTCAGAAACGCCTGTAAGGAATTTCATTATACCTGACACAATCGTCCACTTGGACGCAAAGATGAAATAATTAGATTTGGGGGGTTAAAAGTCAACATCACTGTGACCTCACAAAACACATTTTTTGGACATACCATACACTTATTTTTAACAGAATTTCACACAATAAGATAAGATGACATTTCGTATCCAAAAGGTCAAAGGTTAACTTCACTGTGACATCATAATGTTCTGCTCTCTATCAGACCTCTGTAAAAAATATTCTTTGAGTGAAGGCAGCTGTTTCTGGTTCAAAATTTATCCACTGGAACTATACATGTCAGCATAGAGATTTTAAAAAAAATCCACTTAATACCTTTTATTAAATTACATCAAAGCCTTCACTCCATGTTTCATACAAACATGGAAATAAACTGGAATTTGCCTGAATTATAGTTTACATGTAATTTGGAAAATATGGCAACAAAATGCACCCTCACCAGAGAAAAAACGCAGCTTTTTTCTCTAAAAACAACGCAGCTTTTTTCTCTACTTGCAAATAATTTTTGGATACTAAATCACTGCAAAAGCACGTTGTTAAACACGTAAGAGTGTCCATATGATTGACACGTCTGCAGAGCCATATGTTAACTCAGCTGCATTAAATCATCTGTGAGCCTGAATCCATCTGTTGTAGGATTCCTGCACTTTGTTGTAGTGTCTACATTATATTAAATAACGTTATTGTACAGACACAATATTGCTACTGCACTTTGCAACGCTGGAAACATCATTTCCGCAACCGCTGGCTTAAAAGTACAGGCTGAATGCTAAAGTTATAATTACGCGGTTTGCACGTGAGGTGTATTGTTTCTCTAGCTCTTCAAGCAGAAAGACAAACATCACTGTAGAAACAAAGACACATCGTTTAAGCTGTGAAAAAAAACACTTTAACCGACATTAAACGGTGTATTTAAGCGTAACTTCACCTGGAGTCAAACTTTTTCCCGTCTACATGGAAGCTGCCGTTAAAATGATAACGGACAAAATCTTCTGTCTGCACTTCTCGAGGACAAACTTTCGGCACATCGTAACGGTCGACAACAACATCCACCAACGGCCCCGGACTGCACTTCACCGTGACCACATGAAGGAGAAAGAAAACCGAACGCAACGTCAGCTCCATCTGGGAAAGTTGTTACACGAACTGCGGAAAGCTCGCAGCCGTCTGCCAGCTAGGTGATGCGGCTGAAGTGGAGAGAGGAGCACCGCAACAAGTCCGGGACGGTGGAGCCATGTCAAGGCTGCGAGAAGGAGACAGACTACTTCCGGTTATAATTACAAAATAAAACAAAAGCCGTCTGAAATAACTTGGAGTACGACCCCGTTCTCTTAAATTGCATCCATAAGTCCTTTCGGCTCCGATTTCATCCGAATATTCCTGTACGCAAAGACATCCTGCCACAACCCGAATAAATTATTTTTCTCAGATTTACGGACAGAACATTCAGGCAGTTTCTTTACTGTGTGTTGTCTGCACATCTGTGCGTTTTGTTTGTTTTTGTTTGTTTGTTTTACTTATTTACCTTAATGAATAAGAAGTTGCCACAGACGTTTCCCTGCGCGCATCCCCTGTGCCAAGTGCGCAATTGCGCACGGCTTCTCTTCTGGGGGAAAGACGCTTCCACTCGCGATCCATCCGCTATTAACCATAAGGTCAATTTTTATTATCTGGCACGTCTGATCCGCAGATGAGCAGAAACCTGGCAAACAGCAGAAAAACTCGAGCGAGAATCGAGGAAACGACAAATAAGAGATCTGGGATAAACCACGGACAATGAAGAGACTGACCATAGCAAGGATGATGTTTAAAGGAACAATTCATCCCAAAATAAAGAAAAATACATATTTTTTTATTTTTTCCTGATAACTGTAGTGCTATTCATCCATATTATTTTGACAAAAAAAATAAAACAAAACTGGGGAATGAAATTAAGTTAAAGCTGTAGAATAGGTATCATACTGAAACTTTAAAGGGACTGTTCATTCCAAAATCAAAACTACACATTTTCCTCTTACCTGTTGTCCTATTTATCCATCTAGATTGTGTTGGTGTGTCTTTCTGAATTTTTGATATCAGCCAGAGATGTTTGCTTTCCCTCCAGTAGGTGGGACTAAATGTTATTCAGCAATATTAAAAAAAAAGAAAAGAAAAGAAAAGAAAAGAAAAAAAAACATTACATGAACTGAAAACAAAAAAATGCAATAGAAAATATTCTGTGCACTTCTTTTGTGCTTTTATTCTATTCAAAAAGGAACTCAACAAAACTTCCGGCCCTGTTCCGTCTCTCTCCGTCGTACTTGACGCATCTTTTGGATCATGCACTCCAGAGTGCAGCAGCAGCAGGAGGAGGAGGAGGAGCACGAGTGGTCCCTGGGCCCCCACCCACTTTTTAATGGAATTCTGCAAACGTGTAATGCTGCCTGGCTCAGAGGCCTGCATGGGCCCATGATTTCACTCACGTAAAAGATGAGCAGCAAATTACAATGTGCCTGAACTATCAGAGGAGCATTCAGGGTTTTTAAACGCTACGAATGTGAAAAGTGTCAGTTATCACACACTGTTCTGATCTGATGTGAGTCAACAACACAAATGGATTTTTAAGCTCATGTCTCAGCTTGTCAGTTTCCTTGGAATGTAGATAAAAATCAGAACCCAGCTGAAAATACAAGAGCCCTTCAGACAACTATTCAGAAGTTTTATCTGCCTACAGATTCAAAGCTGGGGGAAGATTTGATGAGATTATTAGATGATAAGAAACTAAACTCCCTGTTCATGCGTTAAATTCTGGCTCCTGGATCTGTTGGGTGTTATGACCCTGGAAAATTCTGACGAAAGCTACTGGACCCTTTCTTCGTCTTTCCTGATGTCCAAACTCAGACTGTGACGTCTCTGCCAAGTTAGTAAGAGTTACCACCATTTATACCGGAAGTACGGACTTCCTCCTTCACGGTAATTGTCGAGAGTTGCATTTGTCAGCTGCAGATAACAGTAACAGTAATTATTATAAACAAGAAAAACAAGCCTATCTGGCATTTTGAACGTGGAACGTGGAAATGTTTGGCTTATTTATCTATATGTATATTTATTTATTTATTTATTTAACACAATTGTGTCTACTACATACATACATGACAGCCATTTTTCACACCAGGATAAAAATCTTTTTGCATATAAAAACTTACTTGAGCTAATTAAAGATACTACAAGGAGCTTTTAACTGATTATGAAGCAGTTTGTTACTGATGCCTTTATAAGGCCTACATAAGCAAATGAGACGATATTGGAAAATATTTCTATTTAGTTATTCTTAATGGCTGTCAGATGCTTGTTGAAATCAGATTAAGAGTCGGTGTTTACATTTTTCTAGGCAGGAATGCAGTGAGTAATGTTAGCTGGCTAAAAAAAGAAACAGGAGGAGAATTTTGTAAAGATTAATTTATGTTTGATGTTATATTTTGTGGATATGGCGGAGAAAACACCACCGCTTCTGTCAACACAGTGTGTGCTTTTGTTGAAAAATGTTGAAAGCCCTGATCTACATGGGTAAATAGCGCAGCAGACTAGGAGAAAATATATAAATTTGATTTTAGGATGAAGATAAATGTCCCTTAAAAAAATCCATAGCACATGGGCTTTTATTTTGCAAGTTCTGGCAGGAAGTTCTTGTTTTCAGCGTGTAACTTTATGCGGTCTTCACAGCCTACGTGCGGGCAGACATGAGCCTTCCCTGGTAAAGAAAGAGGAAGTCCTCCTGATCCATTCAAAACACGGACAGTCTCCCGCTGGAGGAGCCGGTGGAGGACGTCATGATGCTCCTGAGCAGCCTGTGTTTGGCCCTTCTGCTCCCGGCGGCCCTGGTGGAGGCTCAGTATGAGAAGTACAGCTTCAGAAGTTTCCCTCAGAAGGACATCATGCCGCTGGACTCCGCGTACAGCTACGCGCTGGAGCAGTACGCGGCGCAGAACTGGGCCGAGAGCATCAAGTTCCTGGAGCTCAGCCTGCGGCTCCACCGGCTGCTGCGGGACAGCGAGGCGTTCTGCAGCCGCAACTGCAGCTCCGTGAGCCGGGGCAGCAGCAACGACACCCTGCTCATTGATAACAGCCTGCGCGTCATGCGCCACATCTTGCTGAGGGCTGCGTGCCTTAAAAAGTGCAAAGCGGAGTTTCCAGTGTTTAACCTCGCGTACCCACGGAGGGATTTACTGGAAACGTTCGAGAAAAGGGTGCCGTATCGGTACATTCAGTATGCACACTACCAGGTGAGAGCGAAGGCTACATGTGTTTAACATCAAATATACTTAAACAACTCACTTTAATCCAGCATTGTCACTCTAACCCCACCACAGACTCAAAGTGAACGTGGTAGAAGTGCAAAACAAAGTTATTTCAGGGCATGAAAGTGGGATTTGGCCGTTGGAATCTCATTGGGAACAGATTTAGGATTACCTTAACTGTGCGTAACGGGCGCAATCACGCAACAAAAGTATCTGTCGTCTGTTCCTCGACACAGATTGTTTAACTCACCAGGAGGAAATTTGTAGCCTGCTACATGTGCAGTATAATTTCCCTGCTGCTTTGTTGCGCCCTCCTGCCGACTAAGCAGGAGTTGAGCATGTGCCACGTCTCTTCCAGTGTTCCCCGAGATAACAATCCCCTTATTCTTCTCTGTCAGACGGGATGATGAGGACTGAGGTTCCTCACAAGGGAAAAAAAAGACTCATCAACATACATGCTTTAAAGCAGGCTTTATGAATGATTTTACTGACTGGTTTCATTTAAGGACACCGGACCATCCGTCCCCTCCTTTGAGGAGAGAAATGGACTGTGGACTGTATTTCTTACATTCAGTTCATCTTTTTGGGCCAGACTTCCTTATATACCTGCCTTTGCCTTTTATTATTTCAACATTTATGCAAGTGCTGGAGAAACTACTTTAAAACAATCACAGGGCTGCAACTTTGTCCGGTCAAACTACTATCAAAAAATAGTTCAACTACATCAAAAGTAATCAAAGTACATCACGACAAACCTCAAAGATACAAAGAGGTACAACTGAACTGACACTGGCTGATGAGCTGTGGCGTTGTGCCATCCTGTATGGCAAAAACTTCATGAAAATACTATGAAAATGTAGTTTGTAATTAACTACCTAAATTATATGACCTAAGGTACTTAACTACTTGAAAAGCTACTGAGATTTGAATGTTGTTAAACTACCATCAACGACTGCAAATTGTAGTTAAACAAGTAACTGACCTACATGTAGTTACCTACACCCCGTCACTGATTTCTGCGTACAGCATCACATTCATTTTCCGTTCACTGACTCAGCAACAATTGGTCTTTTCACATCAGTGATCCACATCTGTTTGTAGTTGCTGGAGGGGTCAAAGGTCACATTCTCCACTAACAGGATCTGCTGTTTTCAAAAGCCCCTGATGGCAGCGACAGAGATGGCGTTTCATATTTTCAAACTGTGATGATATTCATTGTAAAGCTATCTCTCCTTCCTCAGCTCAACAACCTGGAGAAGGCTGTGGCAGCGGCCCACACGTTCCTCAAGAAGAACCCAACTGATCCCCATCTGACCAAGAACATGAACTACTACAAGACGCTGTTTGATGTGGAGGAATATCTCGTCGACCACGAGGAGCAGCCGTATGAAGTTCGTACATTAACACTGTTGTCGTTATCCGGTCTGCAGATTAAATGCATGCTTGCACATCTGTCCACAGGAGGGAGATCGCTCCTCTGTGGTTCTCTCTGAGGACAATGGATGGTGCACAATCTATAGACAGTTGTAAAGCCCACTGAAGCAATTTCTGATATTGGGCTGTATAGATAAAATTTGACTTGCTTTGCTTAAACTCTGTCTAATCTGTTTGTTCTCCAGAGTGTTTTCCTGAAGAGTGTGACACTTTACAACAGTGGCGACTTCAGCAGCAGCGCCCGAAACATGGAGCAGGCCATCACACAGTACTTTGAAATATACAGTAACTGCTTAGCAGGCTGTGAGGGCTCGTACGAGATCTTAGAGTTCAAAGACTTCTATCCCACGCTGGCAGGTAAGAAGAGAGACATTTAAATGAGTAGTTTGTATTTTGTGGGGTTGTATGAGGTACTTATACTGTAACTAGACAGTCTGCACACTCCCTGTTTGAAGAAGTAGCAGGAGTACCAGTGTAGGAAGGTAAGCAATGTGCTGATTGTAAAGCGTGTTTGACGCCAAGGTAAAGTGGTGAAAATATTCTAAATATTGCATCCACTTAAAATGATATTGGTTTTCATAGGCGAGTCTTTTTTTTAGGTGGCCAAAATATGTTTTGCTGCTGACCCTGTCCACAGCATTACCTTGCTTAGCTTCCCACTCCGGCACTCCTGCTGCTTCTCCAAATTGGCGGCGTGCCGACCTCCGTCTACTGTAGGTGATACACTGACTATGGATAAGACCTCATTCAACCCCACTTCAAAAAAAAAACAAGAACTTTCCCTTTAAGAGCAGTTTCAGTTATGTTTTAGATAAGAAAATAATAGTTTTTCTGCTCACTTTCTCCCTCAGATCTCTACACTGATGTTCTGAAATGTAAGGTGAAATGTGAAGAGAACCTGACACCGAGCGTCGGAGGCTTCATCGTGGAGAAGTTTGTAGCCACCATGTACCACTACCTTCAGTTTTCCTATTACAAATGTAATAACTATGATAATGACTGTCCTGCACTGAATTCAGGCTTGTGACAGCAGTGTGTTTAATACTTTTTTTAACATGTTTTTTTGATCCCTCACAGTGAATGATGTAAAGAACGCTGCTCCGTGTGCAGCCAGTTACATGCTGTTCGACCCGAAAGACCAGGTGATGACGCAAAATGTTGCGTACTATCGCTTCTACCGGGAACAGTGGGGGCTCAAGGAAAACGACTTTCAGCCTCGGCCTGTGAGTGAAACAGACCCTTTGTTACTTCGTTATCCTCTGTTTTCAATCAGTCAGTCAGATTTTATTTGTAGAGCACTTTTCATCCAAACAAAATGTAGAACAAAGTGCTTCATACAGTTAAACATCCACCCACAGACGCCCAAAACAATGACTTTGTAATTAAGGAAAGGTCGAAAATAAGGAACTGGGGAAATGCTGTTGAACCTTGAGCTCAGTGTATGTAGTTTGTATTGTTTAGGGCAGAGGTGTCAAACATACAGCCCACGGGCCAGAATTGTCCCACCAAAGAGTCCCATCTGGCCCACTGGATAACTCCACAAAGTGTGAAAATCACAAAGAAGTCATTAATTCCAATGTTTCAATGAAATGCACTGCTGTTCCTCACAATTGCACTTATTTTCCTTAAGAAAATTGAAGGAAGTTCATCATCTTTTTTGAAAATCGGAATGTTTACTTCTTATTTATAGATTTTTATGCAATGTTTTTATTGATCTGGCCCACTTGAGATGAAATCGGGGTGACCCATGACCTAAAATGATTTTAAAACCTCTGGTTTAGAGGCAGCAGAAAGTTCACACTGGCTGTACTAAACCAAAGCAGGAAAACTATAGCACAAAGCGGTCTTGGCGTCAACATTAACACAGTTTCAGGGTGGTAATTAGAAACCCATATACTGTCATGAAGACAGACTTGTGTTCCAGTGTTTTTTGCTTGGTGTCGAGTTGGCAGCAGCGGAAGTGTACCAGCTCTGTACCATAAACGTCTCTGGCTTCTGAAGGTACAGCTGTAAATACTTTAAGACTTCCAGAGTGAGAGGCAAAAAAAAAAAAGCAGTAAACAAAAAAGGACAAACTGGCCAAATTTGTTGCTTAGCGCAGAGCTGTAAAACGGTTAGATGTTGGTTTGTTCTCGCCTGTGGCTCGGGTCAACAACACAAGAGCTGATGTCACATTTGTTTTTTCAGGAGGCTCTGAAGTATTTTAACGAGACAACCAAGCAGAAAGAGATGCTGGAGTTTGCACTAAACTACCTACAAACAGATGATGAGGTAAGACGCTACTGTTTGGGAAGCAGAGTGAAAATGTGTGGCTCCACTCCAGAGCAGGTCCACCTCGGGCATGCACAGCTCAGCGCATTAAAAGTGGTAATGGAAATGCAAATCGGCCTGACACAGTTTGACTTGGCTTGGCCAAAAAGTACCAATAGAAAAGCCCCAAAAGTCTGCAAGCATCAGCTAACGTCTGCCGTTACTAGCTGCTGGTCACATCAGACCAAATCAGGCTGCAGCAGCAAAACTGTGCATTAAATTGAGCAAAGGTGCATTTTATTTCTTATGATTTATGCTTTTATTTTGTAAAAAGGAAGACTGTTATTTCTTCTTTTTCAAAAATTGCCGTCTCTCTTAAAGTTAGTGGAGGACTCTTACTGAGTTACTCTACTGTAAACCTAACCCTGAACCTTAATCATCTGTGCACACAGCGATGTCCTTAAACAAACAATAGATCATAGCATCATTATTGCTATAATCCTCTAGGTAGAGAAATGACATGTTCTGAACAGATTAAAGGACTGGTTCACCCAAATTAGAGACATTTTTTTTTTTACTTTCTCCAGGTAGTGGTATCTGCAGTAGCTATGCTGATTTTATCTGATGAAGTTTTCAGATATCCATGCCTGAGATCTTTTTTGAACTGCACAAACAAAATTCCACAATCTCAATTGTGCTGAGGTGGTGGCAGAGGTTTCAGAGACAGACATCTCAAAACCTCAGGAGATAAAGCTAAACTGCCTGCATGACCAGACACGACTGTTTTTGTGAACTGACACTTTAAATTGGCTCAACAACAACTAAATTGGCCGATCTAGTTCATTCTTTTCTTCAGTTCATCAAAATATTCTGTTTGGGGACATAAATCTTTACTTTTGACGAGTCACTAGCAGACGAAGAGCAAGCTGCCGTTGAGGTTATGGAAAGTGGAGCTCAAGAAAAAGTCTCAGAGGATGAAAGGGAGAGACAGAGTGGATGCAGGCTGCGGAAGAGAGAGCAGGAGGGGGCTGTGTTTTCCGCCAGCACCGTGTGGTATGTGGCTGGGAGGTGTTGGCCACTGAGACTGTGCCACATCTATTTAACTCAGGTCAGCCCCTCCCACCTCTACACACTGCCTGGACCTGAGAGGTGGGGAGGAGGACTGTGCGAGAGTTCAGGCTGAATTACAGGGTGCACGAGTGACAGATTTACAGGCGTAAGAGGGGAAAAGTATCAGTTCTGCCAGATGAAGTGGAAGAAAGATAAAACCCCAATTCTAAAAAAGATGGGATGCCGTGTAAAATGTAAATAAAAACCAAATGCAATGATTTGGAAATCCTCTTCAACCCATATTCTTTTGAACGTCCCAACTGTTTTTGGAAGTGGGGTTGTAGAAAATGCTTGCTAACTGTTGACTGCATGTTTTGTGTTACCTTTAAGGACGTGGTAAGTCCAGAAGACTCCTCTAAATTGGAGCATCCTGACACCGAGTTTGAGGGCATGGGAGACTACGAGGAGTCCTTCCTGGCCGAGTGGTGGCAAGAACCCAAAACGAAGTGGGACACCGGCGAGGTTGCAGACTGACATCCGTCCTCCCATCCAGTTCTGTCCCACCTCTCATGACAACATACCAAAGGATGTTGACCTCCCTATGGACAGACATTCCTCAACAGTATTGAACAGAAAAAGCACAACTCTCACACAGCTGTGTATTTTTCACCCAGCTGAGGAATAAACAGACAAACATCTCCGTCATGTTGATCAACATCAAAGATTGACATATTCTGTCTTGGCTGTCATCAGCCTGTTAAAACTGTTATTTTTTATTAATGATCATTGGCCTGTGTGCCAATACTTGTTAATGACTTTTCTACAGTTTTTGTTTAGTTTTTATTTAATGAAAGCTGAATGCCTCTGTGCCACGGTGTAAGGAAGCTGACATGTAGCGTTTCTTATGCTGAAAGATTAGTCAACCACCACTTGGGTTGTTGTTACAATAATTTGCTCAAAATTAAAGTAATATTTTAATATACTTTTTTTGTTTTTTGTCACTTAATACCAACATGATCCTAAAAAATGCAGGAGGTGTAACAATAAATTGATGGTCAGGCAAAATAATCAATTTGAAGATGTTAATTTGGAAACAGAAACAGATTCATTTTTGCTCGTTTGACTGCACCGTCTAATAGGAGACTGATACCTTAATTGATAATAAAAATAATTAGCAGTCACAACCTCAGACTGCAGTACCCCTACATAATTCAAGGTAACAATGCTGATATAGATTCTGCCCTTAAGTCCTGTCTTTACAGACATCCTGAGAGGAAAAAGAGAGGGGGGAAAAAAAAGTCAAAAGTCTGATCTAAATTGTTTTCTCTCCGGGGGTTTGTGAGTTAAGAGCAGATGAAAAAGGGTTTTGCGTGGATAATCTTTCTTTTTGGCACATATTAAAATACATGTCTGGCCAAAAGAAACACATGACAGCAACGTTGCATAACTTGCTTCAAATAATACTTTGGATTTAGAGTGTGTGGGAATTTAAAAATCACCTGGAAGATCACATGGATGATTTTAGTCTCATTTAGATCATGGGGGCTGCACTTCAGCCCCTTGTGGCTGAAATGTATATTAAAGGAAACTTTTTTTCATATGTTTTCACAGATGAATAGAGAAAAGCAGCTCATTTGGTAGAACGTGCAGCCCTTGTGCAGAGACAGAGTCCTCGGCTGTGTTTAATTCCAGCCTGCGACCCTTTGCTGTGTGTTATTCCCCCACTCTCTCCCCATTTCCTGTCTTTCAAGATGTCCCGTAAAATAAAGAATAAAAGCACAAAAATAGTAGAAAAAAAGAAGAAAAATTAAGCAAAGGTACATATAAAAGTTATCCTGGCAAAACTTTTTTCACTTTTTCTACACATGACAAAATGTAAGTTTAACAAATGATCCTGGCAAAACTTGTTTTCATCTGGTGAAACAGTTTTACTCATTTCACAGTTAAAAAAAATAAGGAACTTAGAAAGATTATCCAGGCCAAAACTTTTTGTTTCAGATGTTCTCAAAGCTACTACAATGAACTTTTATATTTTGTTGATTTTGGAGACCCCTGTGGACAAAAACCAGTGGTGTTTCTGCCATAATGACCACAAAATAACATCAAAATTAAAATGATCTGAATAAAAATCTCCTCCTGCTTCTTTTTAACTGGCTAACATACTATTCATACGACTCTGATATTTAGAAAATGTCAGAAGCTGAATGTTTTCTGTCAGAAACAGAAAACCAAAGCATAAAACTCCCAGGTCTAACCATCTATTAAAACCATAAAAAATAATAAAAACCAAAACAGGAGGGCGGTGAGATGTGAGAGTAGGAGGTGTGATTTCATGTTTTAGTATTTTATTTTCCTTCCATTTCAATTCAACTACAAGCCTTTAGTTCATTTCTTTCTTTTTGTCTCAGTTCAAAAAGATAGATTTTAAAAATATGGGATAAGATGCATCTTATTTTCTCTTTTTTTTTCTCACCTAAACTTCAAAATCAAACAGATTGTACTTGATACCAACTCTGTACATATTGTAATAATAACAATAGTGCATCCGCCATAGTGCAAAGCTCAAATCAACCAAACTGACCTCATACACGCATATAGTTTCAGACAAGCTGCCTCCTAGACCCCGGACTAGATCTCTTTAATCTCATTTACAGCTTGGGGGGGGTGGGGGGTCATTACGAAGCCTCTGGGCTGAGGCGTTCACCCAGGGCTCGGGGCTATCAACAAATGTACAAAAGATTCATGACATTTAAGTGATAGCTGGAATGATACGAGAGATGCGAGGCAGCTAGCTTAGCTGCTACACCACATTTAAAGATGCATGGACAGCGCGGGACTACAGGAGAGATTTGCAGATGCAGGTTGTGTCAAGAGACTGAAACAGATCATTATTTTAACATAGCTTTTAAATAAATCTTCATACGGTGCATTTTAACATTCAATATATCTTGCACATATTTACAAATAGGTGTGCATACAGTTGGCTAGTGCTCGTTTTCTGTAGATACATGACATAAAAACTGTTGAATTCTTTATTAATGTGTTGCCTTTATGGTACCACGGCTGCAGTGCACAACAGTTTGTAGAAAGATGATTTTCTAGAGGTAAAAACCTGCCTATCTACCTGTGATAGGAGGAGTGTTAAGGTGTACATGGACACAACTGCCCCTAACACTAATGTAAACACGCATACATTCGTCCTTTCTTTAAAAATCTCATACATTCACTCGTGAACAGACACGGGGTTGGGGTTAAACCTCCTAAGCGTACAAACTTTGGGCCTGAAAGTAGTGAGCACGCACACAGACGGAGAGTGTGGAATGTATGTTGGTCAGTCTGTGGTTTGAAAACACGAAGTTACGGTCTCTGCTGCTTCAAAGTTCAGTGGTTTAAAATGATCCCAAAACCATTACACCTAGCTTCCATTGTTGTACCTGAAAACTTGTTGGGGGAGGGGGTGTTTGGGGGGAAATAACAATGAACATAAACTGTTTTTTTTTTGTTTTTTTTGAGCCGTTGTTTTATCTAATCCTTGGTCCGTCCCCAGTCTCTCTTTGGAAAACATGCTATCGACAGTCCTATGTGCGGTGTCTTCTCAGTTGCCAAACACTGTAGATTAAAAATACACAAATGTCTGCTTTGAAATGCACCTAGATGAGGCCTAGCCTTAGAGGAACTGCCTCAGGTCCTTCTCCTTTCAAAAAAGGAAGCTATTCAGTTCCTTTTACGTGATTTCAGCCAGTCTGTGCACTAGTCCAACGTATAACTGACTCAGCTGGTGGCCACTTTAGTTTTCTGTGCAGGCAGGCAGGCATTGGAAAGACGTGTCTCTTATTAAATTGGTCCACCGGTGATATGTTCTTCATCAGACTGTCCAAGATGTGAGAAAAGGAGGTACACAGACACCAAAGCACATTCTCAGAGCCACCAGACTGGAGGAAGATCCCGGTGTCTCCCACAGCGAGAGCCACCTGCTCGCTCTAGGCGTGGCCTGGGCACAATCCTCAGCGACCTGCTGGCAGCAGCCAACACTAGTATGATTTGGCTGGTATGGTGAGAGGGGCTCCACAGGCCCATGGGGAGGACGGAGCCAGGCGGGAGGACAGACGAAAAGGGGCAGACGGGTGCGTGGAGTGGGAACCGATAATCGGAAGAGGTTTGGAGAGATTTTGGGACGGGAGTGGAAGACTTTTTTTTTTTTTTTTTAGTTCCCCTCTTCTCCGATGTGGAAACGACACAGTGCGAGGAGGAAGACAGAGGAGTAGACAGGACACAGAGACAGAAAGACAGACAGGCATCTTATCCTCCACCAGATCTGAAAGAGAAGTGAAAACGGAGATTGTTAGGAATAAAAAACAAACAAATGCAGGCTGTTGCAGATGAAGATGTTTGAGAAATGGAAGGAGCTGTTACAATTTTAAAACTGCAGTTCAGTACAGACGATTTCCCAAAGAGGGATTAAAAACGTATGCCTTCTTCTAATTCATAAGCACAATGACAGTGTTGTATAATTACTTTCACTGCCAGAAGGGGGAGACAAAATTCCCACACTGCAGTTTTAAAGGGAATTTTATGGGACACCAGAGTTTTTCTTTTTTAGCAGGAATTGAAATGGGATGACGCATTCAAGCAAAAAGAGCAGGGAAACACATGGTGAGCATGGAGCTCTGTGGGGATGAACTCCAGATGGTGGATGGACGAGTAAGCAGCCATGCTGAGGGAATTTGGACAGGGATGAGATGGCATGTTTTGGGACGCTTCTCCACAGACAGCACATCACAGAGTTGAGGTCCTGCGAGGTTATACCTTCCTCTTCGAATGTTCCTGCATCCCATGAGCACGCATCGGGAGAAAAGACGACATGTTAAGACATATCAAACACAACAGGAAAAGTAGCACAATAAATAACTAATGACTAACTTTTACAATATTTTTATAAGCATATTATGTAACTGCTTTTCTCACATTAGAACTTGCATGAACTTTAAAGGACAAACAGCATAACTGCACAAGGTTATTAAATAAAGGTATAATATGCAACACTTTCCTAAGAAACTATGCATAGATTCATATAAACATAATCTCTCTAAATCATCACTTGTGACCCACTAGAAGTGTGTGATGGTGTTTGTAGTAGTAGTTTCTTGTTTTCTCATGTTCTGATCGATTCGGGATGTTCCTGAGCTCCTGCCTGTCTGAAAGAACCTCCAGCCAATGTAGCACACAGGTTTTGAGGTTGTAACACCATAAAAACGTAGTGACTAAGCCTGGGTGACACAGCTTATGAAAAATATCTCAATATTTTAAGGCTATTCCAGAATGTAGCATATATATCTAAATATATGAATTTCTGCTAAAATAACATACTGTGAATTCTCAAATAGTGCAAACATGTTATGATCTTATAAAATATGATGCATCGCTGTTGAATAAAGTGTATGTTTCCTATCTTTTTCATGCCAAGGACCCCTACTATAGTGCAAATTAGACCACAGACCCCAAATTTGAGAGGATACTGTCTGAAGAAATCCCCTTCATAGCAAACCAGTGATGCTCACTGTCAGTGTTTGTCAGTCTTTTTTGTTGCATTTTCCTGTTTAAACCTCAGTTTAAACCTAGTTTTCCTAAACTCTGCAAATTTGGATATAAAATCTTCCACTGTTGTCACTGTGACGTAAAAACAGTCACTGAGGTGGGCGGGGCTTAATGAAGGTTCACCTGTTAAAAACTAGCATACACTTCAGACTTTAATGTGAAATGTGGACATCTGAATCAATATTTGAATTATTTTCTTTCGTGTTGGACTGGCTGTACTTGTTGATTGAGATTTAATCACAATGCTGTCAGATTTTAGAACAAAAACATTAATCAAACAATGAATCATTCAATCCATTATTCATCCAACAGTCCTCTGCAAAAACCTTTCTTGCCAGATTATAGTGATGATATCTCATGCAGCAGTTCTACAGTAGTCATGGCACTGACCCTCTCAGCACCATAAGGCACTGCATCAGAAACTCCAGCTAGGAAGAGAAAACTTCCTGCTCACAGCTCATGCACACATGCACACATGCACAGACACTTACCTCTGGCCCTAAAAGGACTGACTACACACCACATGCTATAAAGCTTGCTTTTCACTTTTTATCATCCACAAATACCTCACAAATCTAACTGCGAGAAAAGTAGGAGCAGTCCTTTTAGGTCAGGGTATAAGGAGTGAACAATAGCAAGCATGCACAGGTGGAACAGTGCAGAAGAAGCTCTTCAGCAGGGCCATTTGGGGTTAGGATGCTGCCAACAGGATAATGCAGGCTAAAAGAGCACCAAAGGTAGAACATATTAAAAAAGGGTTTATGGTAATCCACTGTAACCATTACTCATAATTATAAAAAGACAATTAATCTAGTGGACTTGTAGTGCAGAGGTTCCTGGCAGATAAACATCTTGGTCCTGCCCTGTCAGTACCATAACAGGCTGTGTTTGTGGTAGAAGGAGGGGGAGGAAAGGTGCAGAAGGGTTAATGATTCGATCCAAAAAAAAGAAAAAGGAAAACTGTTTGATGTTTTGATTTTAACGCCAAGAATAGTCCGAGCATTAGCACTGTCGAGCACAGACTCGACTGCCCATTTCCCCTCCCCCGAGTTGCAAACGGGCATTTATTTCAGATGGGTGAGAGTGGCAGGGGCGGGGGTTCCTTTAGGTAGAAGCAGACAGGTACACAAAGGCATGCCAGAACTCTTACTTAAATCCCCATCCTGTTCCCCCTAGGACTATAGCTGCCAGGAGAATAGCACCTGCGATGGACCCTATTATGATATTGGTGCCACTGGGACCTGCGCAGAGGAAGGAGGAGGGAGGAAGGGTGCGGAGGAGGAGGAGGAGGAGGAAGGGGAGGAGGAGGGGCAGAAACAAAACAACACCACTAAAAAACACACGTCAGAGGACAGCATCAACACTGTACAACAACATCAACTAGAGAGACAGAGAGAAAGAGGCAGATGGTAAGATACCTGCGGACAGAGAGAGAGATGGAGGGAAAGAGGAGGAAACCAGCACGTGGGGTGGAGGTGGGAGAACGGGCAGGTGAGCGAGGGAGGTCAGGGAGACAACAGTTACCAAAAAAAGAAAAAAAAAACAAAGGAGAGAGAGTTTTATTACTTTGTTCTCATTCCCCCTCTCCTGCTCTTTCAGCTGGACACCCTCCTGCTCAGGGTGGCTTACTGGCCCTATGAGAGCAGCTGCTCTATTGCTCTGTGTCATTGGCAGACTGCAAGAAAGTAAGGAAGACACTTGAAGATGACGGTGTCTGCAAGACATACAATACCACCATACATACATACACACACACACACACACACACACACACACACACACACACACACACACACACACATATACATACACAACATACTGTACATGCACATATGCTCTAATGGATAAAGGTGTCTCAGCACACACCCACCCTCTTCCAACACTGACACCAAACTCAGCAGGAAGGAAAACACTGTGGTGTAAATATAGGTGATACTATTTGCACCCGGGTTAGAATAGCCAATCTGCCAATGTGGCTACGTACACCCGGGTGTATACAGCCTAGCAAGGCAGAGGCTAACACCTAGGTGTCTGTAGCCAACAATGCTATTTGCACCCAAGGTGTAAATAGTCAATGTGGCTATGTACACCCTCATGGCAGAGACAAACCACGATATTTCTCTAAACCTAACCACGTAGTTTTATTCCCTAAACCTAACTAAGTAGTTCTGTTTTGTAACCTAACCAAGAAGTTTTGCTCTTGAATCCCAGTATTCATCAGAAAAAAACATTTAGCCCATTTAACAACTGCAGTCATCAACAGTGAATTTGTCGCTCCTTATAGCTAAAATAAGAGGGTTGTGTGTGAATAACCTAATTGTTGCTGTGCACTTATTCATACCCGGGTACAAATAAACACTCCATTTAAATATTGATGTTCTTGATCAAATAATCAGGTGAACTACTCTCCGTGTTTGAGGACAACATGTTGTGCTCCACTTCGGTACACACAGAAACTACAGTGATGATGGGTAAAGACTATGAGGGGGATTATGAGAGGCAGACAGAAAAGAGAGACGTGGGCAGGCTGAGGGATGCTGCTATGGACCTTTCTTCTCTGGGCCCGTCGGGACTGTTGGCTCAGGGATGGGATCAAAGACACTGCAGTCCTTGCCTGTGTAGTCCCTGTCACAGATACACTTCACCTCATTACTGCAGGTCTACAAGAGAGAGAGATGAAAATCAAGTGCAACAGCTGCTAAAAGAAAGAGACGAGCAGAGAAGGATGTTAAAATCAATGTGTAGCCGGCATGGATTTGGTTGTTTGCAGGTTAAAAGACCTCTATGAATACAGGTTAAAACTGGGCCACATTTAAATCAAAAGGTCTACCTTTATTTAGGCACCCGTTTCACATTGAGATCTAGTCACCATAGATTACAAAAAAGGACATTTTTCAAACAAAAACTATGGTTTTCTGCCAACCAACCGAATAATGCAATCCAGTACACCACCTCCTTTAATTATGACCTCCGTAATAAACATATAACTGAATTTACACATTCGACAATGTTCCCAAAAACAGAATACTATGAGCTTCGTAAAGATAGATGTCATGGCAAGGATGCTGCGCAGGTGTACCTAATAACATGTCCACTGAGCATGTAACCCATGTGTCTGAAAAACTTTTAAATGTCTAGAGGTTTTTAACCTGCAAATCACTAAGTCAGTGTTTGCAGGGAATTTTTATACCCCGTGGTCAGAACAGATCCGTCCAAAGTTGGATCCTGAACAGCTGCTGAGGTTGAACGCCGCCACAGGGAGGCAGCGTCGCTCCAAACACATCATGTTGGGACCACAGGGAGTGCCGTCCTCCACATAGCCCAGGTCTGAGCCGTCTTCCAGCAGAGCATGGCCACCCCTGAGTGAAGCATCCGTACATGTCAGACATGTGAGGGAGCAGAGTTGAACATTTAGGGCCAAAGTATTCTAATCTTCATGGTCTTGTTAGTCAGATGGATGTGACCCGCTTACCTGCAGTCCAGGTACTTGTTCTGGTGGTAGAGGGTGAAGCTGGTCACCTCACCCTGCAGGTCTCCGAACTTTGGCTTCATTGTCACATTGGCACAGAAGAGGAAGCCGCATAGAACATCCCTATACAGGAAAAAAAAATGATAAGAATGTCCGGGGAAAGTGCAGTTGAGATGCCATTTTTTTTGCACAAAAAAGCAAAGTCAACACACTCTCATCCTTTTATGAAAATATCAGCAAAGGGAATCAGGATGGTGTGACTCACGGCTTGTTGCACTGCAGCCAGCCCTGGCCTTCAGGACCTGGACCACAGTTGCCTTTCTCTGTTCCTTCAGCATTCAGCTTCTCATAACAAAACCTGTCTGCTGAATCTGGGAAGGAAAACAAAGACACAAATTAGACTGTCACACAAAGAATGAGACTACAAATTCAGATAAAACTGAAACTAATTTATTTCTTGGACAAAAAAATATGGAACCGTCTAATCAAGAATTTTTCAAATATATGCAACTTACAAGTTTATTACAAACTTTTGATTTACATTCATTTGGACAGCAGAGCAATTTAGAAGACATTATATTTGATTCAGAAACAGATAATATATTAACAGGTAAAGTTTAAAGACATCACAATCACTAAACGCTTTGCTGCAATCTAGAATACACTTGTGGAACCAGGATATAAAGTGAAATTCTATTAATTTAAGATGGACTGATTGTTGGAATTTCATAAGAAATAAAGATAAATGTTTTGTTTTATTTTATTTATTGATTTATTGTCTGACAGATTGTTGTGAGGAGGGATAAATGTTTAATGTTTATTTATATTTAACGCATTCTTAGTTGGTTGGATAGATACAGATGTTGTACTTGTGCGTTAATGTGGAGCAGATGTGTGTCGGTGTTCTTAGTCTTCTTTCTGTTCTGTTTTTGCCTCGTTGTCCTTAAGATTTTGGGTCTTTGTTTTGTCGTTATAGATAGTGTTTCTTGTATATAATGAGAGTTCTCAATAAAATCTTTAAAAAAAATGCATATACAGTAATATGACTATATAATATACCAGTTCCAGGTGCAAAGTGAATGATACTTACTATAACCCCAGAGTCCCCGACACTGTCCATCACGAGTCCTGCATCGTCCTCCGTAACAGCGGCCCTGAAGACATGAGACAACAATAATTAAGTACACACCAGAGTGAGCTGCAGACTAGAAAACATGCCACAAACAATCCCTCACCTGACTGTTATCACACAGGTAGCCGTCCAGCTTGTGGACATTATGAGGACACTGCAACAGAAGAAAAAAAAAAAATCGTCCTGTTTTGGATTCTCTGGTTGATCTTGATCATTCCAGTGTTACAAAGAGTTGACTCTACCTGACTGGAGTCTCCGGTGCAGGTCTCTGGGATGTCACAGTCGTTCACAGCGTCTCGACATACAACACCTCTCCGCTCATACTACAACACAGCATGAAAAACACGTCAGCTAAATGCTTCATAAGTACTATCAGTAATCATATTTCCAATTCATGACAATGCACCATAAAGGCTGTCTGAAAATGTAGAAATAAGTAGCATGATGCTACATTTTATTGCATTCAGTGTAAGTTCTGTCAAATAGCTTGTTTGATTTACAGCATGGGTCTTAAACAGAGGGTCTGTGGCCCGTAGGTGGGCCTCAGAGTTACTGCAGGAGGGTCACCAAATGCTGTTAGTTTTTTAGAAATTTCTTTTTTCCTATTCATAAAACAAAACAAAAGACCATCTACAGTACATTCTTAGAAACAAAGGTTTTAAAAAGGTTCTTCTTGAAGGCCTGAGGTTCTTGTCAAGGGTTCTTTGTACCATAACATAAAAAAGGTACTTGGTAGAACTCCGTGTGCGGGTTCTAGATAAAACTCTTGGAATAAAAATGCTCCTGTTAGCACCCATAGAAGGTGGAAAAGTTCTTGATAGAATCCCCAGAGAAGGGTCTAGGTGGAGCTATAGCACCATACATAGGTTCTCTATAAACCTCTAATAAGAGGTTCTGGGTGAAACCTTGCACAGATGGTTCACAACCCTTTATGTCAGGTTCTACATAGAACTCTCTGAAAGGGCTTCAAGTGAAACATTGATAAAAGGTTCTACCAGGAACCAAAAAGGGTTTAATGGGGACAACCCAAAAAGTGCTTTATGGTTCTAGTTAGTACCTTTATTTACCTACTATAGGTAAGTACCTCAAACAACCCCACTTTGAAAAATCCAAACTGTCCCTTTAAATCTCTTCTTTGTCTCACATTAACACAATCATACAGAGATTTAGTTCTTTTTCTTGACTAGTTGTTGTAAAGGTGGACTCACCTTGCAGGCACTGCAGCAGAGTCCATTACTGCACATGGCATCATGGGTAAGTGTGCACTTCTTGCAGCAGGCTCCTCCACTGCGGGCGCACTCCTGCACCACAGACACGAGAACAAACCTTCAGCTCTGTTCCAGCAAACACCAACATCCTCCGCTGCTCCTCACAGAGAGACAGAAGGTGGTACCCATCTGCAGAAGGTTAAAGAGCTGCATGTTTTCCAACTGGATACTCACCACCTGGGATCCACAGTCACACTCCTCCCCTGGCTCCACGAAGCCATTCCCACACTCCGGCGGGTCCAGCAGCTGAGAGACAGACAGGGACGTATATGAGCCCATTTATAAATGGGAGACAGATGGACGAGAGATGAGATGTGTCAGTTATATAGGAGAGTGTTGGCTGGAAGTACAGAGAGAAGAAGATTAACTATTCTCTCTAGAAATAACACTTCCAGATGGGATTGTTGTGAAGGGCTGAGGTTCTACCCAGAACTGTTTGCTTCTGAAGAACCATGGCTTGTCAAAGGTTCTTTGTAAGTATAAAAGTTCCATTAAGATCTCTTTTCATCCAATGAATCCTTTTTGGAAAGGTCAATGGTTCTTTCTTATGAATACCTTATAAATATAAAGGGGTTCTCGATAGAACTCGCTGGGTGAAGGTCTACATTACAGGGTCTACATAAGACCCTTGTAATATAAAAAGGTTCTTTGTAGAACCCACTTGGAATATAAACAGGTTTTTCGAGGAACCCAATGGGTGGGTTCTAGAGAAAACTCTTGGAATATAAAATGATTCTTGGAAGAACCACCTGGCTGTATTCTAGATTAAACTCTTGAAATACAACAAGGTTCCTGGTGGAACACCCTGAGCATGTTCTAGGTGAAACCCTTGGAATGTAAAAGGGCTCTGAATAGCACCCCGAGTATGTTCTAGATAAAACCCACAGAATATAAAAAGGTTTCCTGAAAGAACCCCCTGAGTGTGTTTTAGATAAAATCCTTGGAATATAAAAAGGTAGAACCCCCTGGGTGGGTTCTTGGTAGGACCCTTAAAAGTTGGAAAGGTTATGTTTGAACCCCCAGGGAGGGGGTTCTCTGTAGAACTTATCATAGGAGGTGAAACCTTTCACAGATGGTTCTAAGTAGAACCCTTTATAAAAGGTTTTAGCAGGAACCTAAAAGGGCACAAGGGGACAAGCCCAGTAACTCTTTATTTAACTTTTCTAAAACATAGAGGTATTATTTCATTGAAGAGAACAAAAATATTCTATGGTTCTGTGAGTAAATATGGGTTCTGATAGAACAATGAATAAGTTTATACATGATGCTGCTCAGATGTGACTCCCCTCACAAACATCCTACATCTCCTCACGGCCCTCACCTTGTTGGGCTTGTTGAAGAGGCAGCTCCCGCCCCCCTGGAGCAAGAACTGGATGTACTCATCAACACTGCAGCGAGAAAACTTTCTGGGCAGATAGTATCTGTGTTCACAAACACACACACACACAGAAACACACACACACACACACACACACACACACACACACACACACACACACACACACACACACACACACACACAAAGATCGAGACCAGGACACGACATAAAATTAAATAATCAAACAGCACAATTCTTTCCTGCCAGTGAGGAATGCCAGATCCACTGTGGGTGTCTGTGCCACTTTGCAATCTGACAGAAATGTTACCATCTGTAGTAAGATATTACTCAAATGAATAATCTGCATTGTTCCATCTGGTCAGGGGAGCCAAATCCAAATCACTCACACTGTATAGTAAATATTTTTAATTCGATTTTTAATTCCTACAAGGTGGTCGGCACGTTTGAACAAATTTGCCTGAAGCATCGAACACAAGCTGGCTCGGCTCGCTGCAGCCTGAGTAAAAGTCGATGCGTCCCTCTGTTACAGGTGTTTAATTGTCTAATTGAGTGAAATGAACAGAACGAATCGCAGCTTAGAGCGAGCGTGGCAGGGAAACAGTCCTGCTGTTGAATCACACTAACAAACAGAGAGGAGATGCTTTTTTTACAGGTGTTAACAGGGTTTTTTTTTTGTTGTTCCCTTCAGTGTACTGTGATGTGGATCTTTACCCCGTGTCTTCCATGATGCAGCCCAGCCAGGCATCGGGACACCTGCAGTCTCCTGTGAAGAAGACACAGACGAAGAAAGGTGACTTAACCCTTTATATAAATATTTATTGGTGAATTTGTGTCTCAGCTTTTCATCTTTTTTTTTTAATGATGACTCATTCAGGCAGCAGATACACAAAACCCACTATACTCATAATACAGTGTATAATTAAACTTTTTCACATGGTCTACTGTCTACAAATAAAAATCATAATCGAAGCGCAATACATATTGAATTGGCACCCAAAAGTTTTATGATCAAGGACTTTCAAAGACTTTTCACAGAACTGATACCTCCTTGTGACAGAGGTGTGGTAGTCTATAGCATGTGTGCACTGAGCTCTTGTCCTGTCATTGAATAATGGACCCGATGGCTCTTCGACATTAATCATTGGGCCCATTGTTCGGTGGCAGCAATGCTCTAACCACCACCCCCTCCTCCATGGACGCAGGTGACTAATCACCTAATGGAGAAGTCTAATTACAGAAACGAACTGCTGGACAGGGATACCAACACCCACGCTCTAACATCCCCCTCAACCCGGCAACGAATCCCATCCCTCGCTATTGTCCTCTGCCTCAATCCTTCCCGCACTCTTCTTCTTCTCTCCACCCTCCCCCCACTGCGTTATCAGGCTTCCACACTGTCTTTTACCTGCAGAGTTGCGTGCGTTGTTCCACCTCATGCCGATGTTCTGGCCAAGACTCTGGCACAATGTGATGGCCATTGCACCAACATTCCCATACTGGAAGGAATACACACGGGAGAGCTTTATTATGAGATGGAAACAACACTGATAAAATCCTTTGGGTAATTTGGGTTGCAAAACCAAGAAAACAGGATCCCACTTTATTTTACGTTACACTAACAAGCCATACTTTGTACTTCGAGAGTAGTCAGGGACACATTACAGCAGAACTGTACTTTAAACTAAAGTGTATTATCTCCTATTGTTACACCCTTGTAAGACCGTCGAAAACAATATTTCTGTTTTGTTGACTAATTTGATACAAAGTACAGCTTGTTATGTCTTGTTAGTGTACTGTAAAATAACCACTCTAGATTTTCCTCACCTCATTGATGCCTCCTCCCCTTGTTAGAGAGCACACTCCTCCTGTGTAGGCCGTCCCACTGCGGCTGCTGTGAAATGTTCGCCCTCTGAGATGCACAGGAAAGACGCCATCATTTAGAATAAAACCTCAACTAGCATCCAAGCATCAAATGATCCTTAATTAATTCTCTAGTTAATAGATTTTAAAAAATATTTATTTTTGTGGTGCCCTTACGAGAAAAGATGGACGACGTCATTCTGCTCTTTGATGTTGTCCTTCCTGTATTTCATGAAGTTCTGCAGCGTTATCAATGGATCTTCCACGACTGGCATCATATTTTTAGAGGTCCACGTCTCCATGGCAACCAGCACAATCCTCGTGTTCAGCTGTTCCTTGTAGATCTGGGGACCAAAAAGCGCCCATCAGTCTACTGCTCTGTTGGCGTGACACCTGTGCTGTGAACACTCTGTGAATGGAGAGCTGAGTGCTATCTGGGATAAATCATTTCCAAATGTGGAAATAAACACACACACACACACACAC